>NW_016112319.1:0-1294 GCF_001604975.1 Cebus imitator | reverse complement strand
TAATATATTAGTTACACACATAAAAAAGAAAATGGGACGGGCGCGGTGGCTCACGCCTGTAATCCCAGCACTTTGGGAGGCCGAGGCGGGTGGATCACGAGGTCAATTGATCGAGACCATCCTGGTCAACAAGGTGAAACCCCGTCTCTACTAAAAATACAAAAATTAGCTGGGCATGGTGGCGCATGCCTGTAATCCCAGCTACTTGGGAGGCTGAGGCAGGAGAATTGCTTGAACCCGGGAGGCGGAGGTTACAGTGAGCCGAGATCACGCCACTGCACTCCAGCCTGGCGCCTGGTGCAGAGCAAGACTCTGTCTCAAAAAAGAAAAAAGGAAAGAAAACATGCTCAACCCCAGTCATAAGATAAATGCAAATTAAAACTATATTGATAATTATTTTCACCTGTTATACTAGTAAAATTCAAAATTTGACATCACCCTGCATGGACCAGGCTAAAAACAAGCATTCAGCGGGCACAGTGGCTTACACCTGTCATCCCAGCATAGAGGCTGAGGTGGGCAGATCACCTGAGGTTGGGAGTTCGAGACCAGCCCGACCAACATGGAGAAACCCTGTCTCTACTAAAAATACGGAATTAGCCAGGTGTGGTGGCACGCGCCTGTAATCCCAGCTACTGGGGAGGCTGAGGCAGGAGAATTGCTTGAACACGGGAGGCGGAGGTTGTGGTGAGCTGAGATCACGCCATTGCACTCCAACCTGGGCAACAAGAGTGAAACTCCATCTCAAAAAAAAAAGGAAAAACAAGCACTCTGAAACATTGTTGGTAGGGGGGTACGTTGACACTGTGCGTTAAGGGCAATTAGTACTTATCAAGATTACAAATGAAAATCCCAGTCCCATAATTTTTTCCTATAAATATCCTTATACATGTGCATAATGGCATTCATAGAAGGTTATCCATTACAGTGATGTCACGCCAAAAGATTGGAAACCAGCCAGATGTCCCACAGTAAAGGATTGGTTACGTGGCGGGACCTCCATCTGGTAGAATATTACACAGCTGTACCGAGAGAGTAAGGAAGCTTCTTTGTGTTTTATGGAAAGATCAGCAGGGTATGTTGTAACAAAAAAGGCTGGGCAGCGTGCTAGCATTTGGGTAAAAACAAAGAGGAAAGGGAAAAATAACATATTTCCATGGTAGCTTGTATAAATTCTCTAGAAGGATAACCAAGAAACTAAAACAGGGGTTGAGGGATCTGGGAACTGAACAGATGATAAACAGGGTGGGAGGGAGACTTTTTAGGTCATGATTTTTTTTTTTTTTTTTTTTTT
>NW_016112318.1:0-1294 GCF_001604975.1 Cebus imitator | reverse complement strand
TTGACCAGGATGGTCTCGATCTCTTGACCTCGTGATCCACCCGCCTCGGTCTCCCACAGTGCTGGGATTACAGGCTTGAGCCACCGCGCCCGGCCAATAGCTATTTTTTTTACATCACATATAAAGATCTGTTCTACCTTTTTAAAGACTACATAGTCTTGCGACTAAAAAAAAGGGGGCGGGGAACATGGGTTTGTGCATATGAACTATAATTTCCACAGAATCTCTAAAATGAGGGGGAAATAAATACCCAAATGATTCCAAAAATAAGCAAGTCTGATCCAAGCTTTGCAGAAGCAAGTAGACTGTGCTTATTACTCAGCAAATTTGAAGTAATCACCAAAAAAGGGGCAAAATTAAGCCTTTCTATAAGTTTCCCTCCAACATGGTTGCATCAAGACCATCTCATTGTCTTAAATGTGTAACTTCTAGGTGACTATCTCTGCATGAATCATCACCTGCTCAGCCCACGAAGGTTGTTACTCTCTGCTGGAGTTTTTTTCTTTTGTGTTTTTTTTTTTTGAGACGGAGTTTCACTTATTTTACCCATGCTGGAGTGCAATGGCGCGATCTCGGCTCACCGCAACCTCCGCCTCCTGGGTTCAGGCAATTCTCCTGCCTCAGCCTCCTGAGCAGCTGGGATTATAGGCATGCGCCACCATGCCCAGCTAATTTTTTGTAGTTTTAGTAGAAACGGGGCTTCACCGTGTTGACCAGGATGGTCTCGATCTCTTGACCTCGTGATCCACTCACCTCGGCCTCCCAAAGTGCTGGGATTACAGGCGTGAGCCACCTGTAATTTCATTTCAAATGAAAATGGCCACTAGGTCATTTTCATTTGAAGTGAAATAACCACTCAATCCAGAACAATTAACAGGGAGTAATGAAAATACCTGTATTCATACACATAGCCCATTTCAAAGTCATATAGTTATTATTCACAGATCATCGGCTACATTTAAGGGATGGTGATATTCAAGCTGTCTTGTATTTCACATCTCTAAGTGTCATAAATATTCCCTTTACTATAGAAAAAGCAAAGTAATATAAAATCTATACCGAATAATTATCAACATATATATCCCTTGTGTAGACATAGCATTCTGTAACCCTTGTGAAAGTCCTGTTTCACAACGATATATCATGTTTCTCACATCACTTAAGCTGCTGGTACATAGGTTTCTGAAGAATTAGGGAGGGTTAATCTGCTTTTGGCAGAGATCAGCAAAATTTGCAAGCATTTTAGCCTTTCCATCAAGACTCGTAAAATATTTCAGAAACTACAGGACAAAAA
>NW_016112317.1:0-1294 GCF_001604975.1 Cebus imitator | reverse complement strand
ACGGAGTCCTGCTCTGTTGCCCAGGCTGAATTGCAATGGTGTGATCTCGGCTCACTGCAACCTATGCCTCCCAGGTTCAAGCAATTCTCCTGCCTCTGCCTCCTGAGTAGCTGGGACTACAGGCGTGTGCCACCATCCCTGGCTAATCTTTGTATTTTTAGTAGAGATGGGGTTTCACTATGTTGGCCATGCTGGTCTCGAACTCCTGACCTCAGGTGATCCACCTGCCTTGGCCTCCCAGAGTGCTGGGATTACAGATGTGAGCCACCGTGTCCAGCCAACCTTGTAGTATAGTTTGAAGTCAGGTAGTATGATGTCTCCAGCTTTGTTCTTTTTGCTTAGGATTGTCTTGTGAAGCCTAGATGATGATGATGATGATGATGATGATGATGATGATGATTTGAGACGGAGTCTCACTCTGTCACCCAGGATGGAGTGCAATAGCGCAACCTTGGCTCACTACAAGCTCCACCTCCCAAGTTCAAGCAATTCTCCTGCCTCAGCCTCCTGAGTAGGTGCAAGTATAGGCATGCGCCATCACATCCAGCTAATTTTTGTATTTTTAGTAGAGATGGGGTTTCACCACGTTAGCCAGGCTAGTCTCAAAGTCCTGACCTCAGGTGATCAGCCCCCCTTGACCTCCCAAAGTGCTGGGATTACAGGCTTGAGCCACCACACCCAGAGACGCCTTGGTTCTTAATGATATTGTTGAGCAGCTGATCCAATGTTAGCATCTGTGTCCCTCTAGATTTCTTGTTATGTGAGAAATAAAATAAACCTCTATTTGTTTAAGCTACTATTAGATTTTCTGTCGCTTGCAGCCCAAACCATTCTGAACTAATACTATAATTTTAAATTTTATTAGATTCTTCCAGATTACTTTACAAACAACAAAAAATGATAATAGTGATTCATACTCTTAGCAGCAATGGATGGATGCAGGAAAATGGACATTCATCTGGATTTTTTTTGAGACAGAGCCCCCATCCTGTTGTCCAAGCTGGAGTGCAGTGGCATGAATACAGGTCATTGCAGTCTCGACCTCCTGGACTCAAATGATCCTTCCACCTCAGTCTCCCAAGCACCACCACACCCAGATAATTAAAAAATGTTTTTGTAGAGATGGGGGGGGTCTCAGTATGTTGCCTAGGCTGGTCTTGAACTCCTGTGCCTGGCCTCATCTGGAATTTAATTTTTTGTATGGTATAAGGTAGGAATCTAGTTTTGCTTACTTCTTGCTGGATAACCAATTTTTAAAGCACCATTTATTAAATAAACTGTCTTTTATTTATAT
>NW_016112316.1:0-1295 GCF_001604975.1 Cebus imitator | reverse complement strand
TTTTTTGAGACAGAGTTTCGCTCTTGTTGCCCAGGCTAGAATGCAATGGCGCAATCTTGGCTCACTGCAACCTCTGCCTCCTGGGTTCAAGTGATTCTCTTGCCTCAGCCTCCTAAGTAGCTGGGATTACAGGCATGCACCACCATGCCTGGTTTATTTTTGTATTTTTAGTAGAAACGGGGCTTCCCCACGTTGGTCAGGCTGGTCTTGAACTCTCAACCTCAGGTAATCTGCCTGCCTTGGCCTCCCAAAGTGCTGGGATTACAGGTGCGAGCCACGGCGCCCAGCCCATTGCTCTAAGTTTTATTCTTAATCAGATCGCAGCAATGACATTACTTGGAAACTACTATTTAGAAACTAAAACTGACCGAACCTTAGGCTCCATTTCAGACCTACTGAAAAGATTTTAATTTTACAAGATCCCAAGTGTTTTTTGTATGCACGTTAGATTAAAAGGCCTAAGAGGAGAGAACTAAGAGCACAACCTGTAGCCATGAAGGGACCCAACTTCCCATCGCAATACCCGCTCCTCAGGCCTGCACGAGCAACCAGCTAACAGACCTGAAGGAGTTGGGTGCAAGATTGGAGCACATCTGGGTAAGGCCCTCTACCTTGGAGATCTTCCTGAAGGGCTTTGGGGGAGGAGGCGGGGAGCCCTATCATGTCAGCCTACTCTTCCCCCTGCCTATCCTTGCAGGGACACAGCTGGTTAGCAGGGGTGTTTCCTCCTATGGGTTCAAAGGCTGGAGACTTCATCAGGCCAGGGGAAAGAGGCAGCCCAAGGGATTGGGGCCTTGCTGGTGGATATGCAGCAGGAGGTGAATGTGCCTCTTTAGAGGTGGAGCTCCACAGGGGACCTGGGCTAAATCCTGGAGACTAGAGGATTTAGTCTAAAAGCCCCAAGAGTCCTACAAAGTGAAGAACCTTTTTTCCTGGCTGTCTCCCGAGGCCCTGGACCTGCTTAGGGTGACCTGAGGATTCTTCTTCAGGACAGAACATGGGTGGCTGATCCTCAACACACACACTTGTTCCCTCTACAGCTACAGGAGCAGGTTTCAGCCCACGGTCTGGCTCAGCCTCATCTGCAACACAGCTGGGGGAGCTCCAACATTCACTAGCATTGCCAGTACACATCACCAACGGCATAGACAGAGGCATTATTGTGACACTCATTTTATTTTTTTTTTGAGACGGAGTTTTGCTCTTGTTACCCAGGCTGGAGTGCAATGGCGCGATCTCGGCTCACCGCAACCTCCGCCTCCTGGGTTCAGGCAATTCTCCTGCCTCAGCCTCCT
>NW_016112315.1:0-1295 GCF_001604975.1 Cebus imitator | reverse complement strand
AGAGCCTTTCTCTGCCGCCCAGGCTGGAGTGCAGTGGTGTCATCTCGGCTCACTGCAACTTCCACCTACCGGGTTCAAGCGATTCGCCTGCCTCAGCCTCCCGAGTAGCCGGGATTACAGGTGCGCACCACCATGCCCGGGCATTCTGTATTTTTTGTATATTTTTTAGAAGAGATGGGGTTTTGCCATGTTGGCCAGGCTGGCCTCGAATTCCTGACCTCAGGTGATCTACCCGCTTCGGCCTCCCAAAGTGCTGGGATTATAGGCGTAAGCCACCATGCCTAGCTTCAATTCTTTTCTTAAACGGGCACATTTGGAGCGGTTTGTTTGTGCAGGGGGAGTATGTGGTGATGTGACCCCAGGGGACTGAGAACCAGGCCACCCAAACAGATGAACAGATGCTGAGAGGGAGCGTGGTGGGGAAGCAGGGTCAGCAGCTGAGAGTGGGGAGGACTTGGGGGAGTTGGTGAGTGAGGAAAGGGGGGACGCAGACCTGGGTGGGACCAGGTGCCCTGATCCCGCTCCTGCCCCCACACTCCTGCCCCTCCTCACCCTCGCAGACTCCCTTCTAGACCCTGTCCAAGGCCTCCTGTCCCTAGAGCACTCCCCAGTGCCCCAGGGAGCTGCTGCTTCCCCCTTGGAGCTCAGAAAGCTCTCAGCTATAAGGCATCCCTGTCCTAATGCAGGGCACAGTAGGTCACCCACGCCCACGCCTGACAGCTTCAGGCTCCTCCTCTGAGTTGGGCGGTTTGCTACATGCAGGAGATGGGAGGGGCTTGGGGAAGCCTCCCAAGCAGCACAGCCCTGCCCCTCAGGGTGGGCAGGCAGCGGGGGGCATGCTCACCTTTAGCCTCGCAGTCCTGGAAGGAGGTAGTGCCTTCGTGCTTGGTAAGCAAATCCCCTCCACAGGGGAAGCAGCCGGTGCGCCCGGGCTCGGGCTGGTACGTGCCCATGGGGCAGGCCTGGCAGGGCTTGAAGCCATCGGCAGAGAAGAACCCTGGAGGGCACTGGCCTGGAAGTCAGAGGTCATGGCTCAGGTGGGCAGGAGGGTGACTCAGGGCTGAGGCTGTGGGTGATCTTGGGCCCTGCTCCTGGCCTTGCCTGGTCCTAGAAAAGGCACCGAGCACCCAAGGTCTAGGGTGGGGATGGGGTGGGGAGAACGCAGCAGCCCGGGTGCAGGAGGCGGGGCTCCTGGTCTGGATGCTGCTGGCAGTTCCTGTGCCGCCTTGATCAAGCCTGGCTTTCCTTCTCCCAGCAGTTGATCAGTAAGAGGCCTTGCTGGGGAGCTGGGAAGG
>NW_016112314.1:0-1295 GCF_001604975.1 Cebus imitator | reverse complement strand
CCCCACCGTCCCTCCTCTATTTCCCCCCTGACAGACCCCAGTGTGTGATGCTCCTCTCCCTGTGTCCGTGTGTCTTCACTGTTCAACACCCGCCTATGAGTGAGAATATGTGGTGTTGGATTTTCTGTTCTTGTGTCAGTTTGCTGAGAATGATGGCTTCCAGGTTCATCCATGTCCCTACAAAGGACACAAACTCATCGTTTTTGATGGCTGCATAATATTCCATGATGTATATGTGTCACATTTTCCCTGTCCAGCCTATTATCGATGGGCGTTTGGGTTGATTCCAGATCTTTGCTATTGTAAACTGTGCTGCAATGAACATTTGTGTGCATGTGTCCTTATAGTAGAATGATTTATAATCCTTTGGTTATGTACCCAGTAATGGGATTGCTGGGTCAAATGGAATTTCTATTTCTAGGTCCTTGAAGAATCACCACACTGTCTTCCATAATGGTTGAACTAATTTACACTCCCACCAAGAGTGTAAAAGTGTTCCTATTTCTCCACATCCTCTCCAGCACCTGTTGTCTCCAGATTTTTTAATGATCGCCATTCTAAATGGCGTGAGATGGTATCTCAATGTAGTTTTGATTTGCATTTCTCTAATGACCAGGGATGATGAGCATTTTTTCATATGTTTGTTGGCTTCATGTATGTCTTCTTTTGTAAAGTGTCTGTTCATATCCTTCTTCCACTTTTGAATGGGCTTGTTTGTTTTTTTCTTGTAAATCTGTTTTAGTTCTTTGTAGATGATGAATATCAGCCCTTTGTCAGATGGGTAGAATACGAAATTTTTTTCCCATTCTGTTGGTTGCCAGTTCACTTTAATGACTTTTTCTTTTGCTATGTAGAAGCTGTGGAGTTTGATTAGGTCCCATTTGTCTATTTTGGCTTTTGTTGCCAATGCTTTTGGTGTTTTGGTCATGAAGTCCTTGAGAGGACACAAAGAGATGGAGAAACATTCCATGTTCGTGGTTAGGAAGAATCAATATTGTGAAAATGGCCATACTACCCAAAGTAATTTACAGATTCAACACTATCCCCATCAAGCTACCAAGGACCTTCTTCACAGAACTGGAAAAAACCACCTTAAACTTCATATGGAACCAAAAGAGAGCCCGCATAGCCAAGTCAATTCTAAGCAAAAAGAACAAAGCTGGAGGCATCACACTACTGGACTTCAAACTATACTACAAGGCTACAGTAATCAAAACAGCATGGTGCTGGTACCAAAACAGAGATATAGACCAATGGAACAGAACAGAGGCCTCGGAGGAAACACAACACATCTA
>NW_016112313.1:0-1296 GCF_001604975.1 Cebus imitator | reverse complement strand
AAAAAAAAAAAAAAAAAAGGCTGAGGCAGGGAGCCAGCTGATCAGGCTTGGCTGGTCCCACCCCCACAAAAGAACAGCAATCAAAAACTCTCTGGATTGAGAATTTCACAGCAAGAGCAGCTGAACCCAGGACGGTCCAGCTCTGTGGAGGAGGGGCGTTCACCATTACCAAGACACTCCACCGCTGCGGAGGTAGTCCGCCATCGCTGAGGCAGCCTGCCAATGCCAAGGCAACCCACCATTGCTAAAGCTGCCTGCCGTTGCCAAGGCAACCTGCCATTACAGAGAGAGTCCGCCAATACAGAGGTGGGCCACCATTGCAGAGGCAGTTCTAACTACACCAATATAAACAGGACTGCAGGGAAGTTCACACGGCAGCAAGGCAGAGCCCACAGCAGCTCAGTAAAGCCTCTACAGGCAGACAGTGACTAGGCTGCCTCCTTGCTGGGCAGGGCAGCCCTGAAAAAAAAGGCAGCAGCACAACGGAAACTCATAAATAAAGCCCTAACTCCCTGGGACAGAGCACCTGGAAACAAAAAGCGGTTTATGAGTTCTGCTGCAGCAGACCTAAACGTACCTGCCCAGCAGCTCTGAATGAACAACAGAGCTCACAGCTTAGCACTTGAGCTCCTATAAAGAACAGGCTGTCTCCTCAAGAAGCTCCCTGGCCCATGTATATCCAAAGAGTCACCTCATAAAGGAGAGATCAGACTGACATTTGGCAGGTATCCTTCTGGGACAAAGAGCAGAAGAAGAAATTGGTAGCAACCCTAACTGTTCAGCTGCTGCTGCAGGAGATCGCCAGGCAAGCAGGGCCTAGAGTGGAGCTCAGCAGTCCTACAGCAGAGGGGCCAGACTGTTAGAAGGAAAACTAAGAAAGAGAAATAACTTCATCATCGACAAACAGAACATCCACTCAGAGACCCAACCTGAAAGTCAGCAACTACAAAGACGACAGGTGGATAAATCCACAAAGATGGGAAGAAACCAGAGCAAAAAGGATGAAAACACCTGAAACCAGAACACCTCTCCTCCTAAAAGGGATCACAGCTCCTCACCAGCAAGGGAACAAGGCTGGATGGAGAATGAGTGTGATGAAATGACAGAATCAGGCTTCAGAAGGTGGGTAGTAAGAAAGTTCTGTGAAATAAAAAAAACATGTTCTAAGCCAATGCAAAGAAACTAAGAACCTTGAAAAAAGATTTGATGAAATGCTAATGAGAATGGACAACTTAGAAAGGAATATAAGTGAATTGATGGAGCTGAAAAATGCCACACGAGAACTTCGTGAAGCAT
>NW_016112312.1:0-1296 GCF_001604975.1 Cebus imitator | reverse complement strand
TCGGCTCACTGCAACCTCTGCTTCCCAGGTTCAAACGATTCTCCTGCCTCAGCCTCCTGAGTAGCTGGGATTACAGGCACATGCCACCGCGCCCAGCTAATTTTTGTATTTTTAGTAGAGACGGGGTTTCAACATTTTGGCCAGGCTGGTCTCGAACTCCTGGCCTTGTGATCCACCCGCCTTGGCCTCCCAATGAGCTGGGATTACAGGTGTGAGCCACCGTGCCCAGCCCATGCAGTATTTTTCTAAACTTCAGTGTAAAATTACATATTTTGTCCTTTAAAATTTTTATCTTGCCATATTTAACCTGTGGTTACAGTTTATGGAGGCTTTTTTCTCTGATTATATCTAGTATATTAATTATCCCTCCCAATTAATTTATCATAAGCATATTCGATAGTTGTGTCTCATCCAAGTCATTGATAAAAGGGGTAACCATGATGGGATCTAGAACAAATGGGAAAAGAAAAGAATATTACAGGCCAACATCTCTGATGAACATAGGTGCAAAAATCTCTAACAGAGTACTAGCAAATAGAATTCAACTACACATTGAATCTAATAAGACAAAGTTCTAATATCCACATCTATAAGGAACTTAAACAAATTTACAAAAAAACAATTTTTTTTAAAGTGGGCAAAGGACCTGAACAGACACTTTTCAAAAGAAGACACACATGTGGCCAACAAGCATATGAAAAAAAGCTCAACATCACTGATCATTAGAGAAATGCAAATCAAAACCACAGTGAGATGCCATCTCATGCAGGTCAGAATGGCTATAATTGAAGAGTGAAAAAAATGCAGATGCTGGAAAGGCTGTGGAGAAAAAGGAATGCTTATGTACTGTTGGTGGGATTGTAAATTAGTTCAACCATTATGGAAGACAGTGTGGCAATTCCTCAAAGACCTAAAAACAGAAATACTGTTCCCCCCGCAATCCTGTTACTGGGTCTGTACCCAAAGGAATATAAATCATTTGATTATAAAGAGGCTGGGTGGGGTGGCTCACACCTGTAATTCCAGTACTTTGGGAGGCTGAGGCAGGCAGGTCACTTTAGGTCTGGAGTTCAAGAGCAGCCTGACCAAGATGATGAAACCCTGTCTCTACTAAAAATACAAAACATTAGCTGGGTATGGTGGTGCGCACCTGTAGTCCCAGCTACTTGGGAGGTTGAGGCAGGAGAATTGCTTGAATCTGGGAGGTGGCGACCAAGGCAGAGGTGAGCTGAGATTGTACCACTGCACTCTAGCCTTGGTAACAGAATGAGACCCTGTCTCAAAAAAAAAAAAAAA
>NW_016112311.1:0-1296 GCF_001604975.1 Cebus imitator | reverse complement strand
GCAACCCCCACCTCCTGGGTTCAAGCGATTCTCCTGCCTCAGCCTCCTGAGTAGCTGGGATTAGAGGCACCCACCACCACACCCAGCTAATTTTGTATTTTTAGTAAAGATGGGGTTTCTCTGCATTGGTCAGGCTGGTCTTGAACTCCCGACCTTAGGTGATCTGCCCGCCTCGGCCTCCCAAAGTGCTGGGATTACAGGCGTGAGCCACCACACCTGGCCCCTTTGTGTCATTTTCATGTCACTTCTTTTCACCTTTAGTGCAAGCCTTAGAGATTCATTCCTCTGTTCATTCATTGTTTATTAAGTGTCTGGTATTTCCCAGACACTATACTGTGACAGGTAGTTGGGAAATTATGGTTCAAGTCTGCTGAGAAGCTACACATGATGATGGTGTAGGGGGAGAAACACACCTGCAGATCCAGGCGTTGGAGTCTGACTAATGTGAGTTTGATTCTAGGACCAACTGTGTGACATTGGGCAAATTTACTAGCCTCTCTGAGCCACTATTTTGTTATTCATAAAATGGATATAATTATATGTGTATACTAAAGCCTTTCTGAGAAGTCAGTGGGATAACATTTAAAGTTCTAGACATGAAATAAATAGTAGCTATTATAATTACTAGTAATAAAACAATCATTTTTATTATATTTTCAAACCACTGCTTTCCAATAGAAATATAATGTAAACCACACATGTAATTTACAATTTTTTTAGTAGACACATTTTTCAATAGTAAAAAGAAGTAAGTGAAATGTATTTTAATAATATATTTTATCTGAGCTGATATATTAAAAATTAGCATTTTGTCATGTGAACAAGTTTAAAAGTATTAAAGCAATATTTACTTTCCTTTTTAGTACTCAATCATCAAAACTGAGTGTCTATTTTACAGCCCTGCTCAATTAGGTTGCTAAATTTTCTTCCAATATATTTGATCTGTATTTTGATTACAGAATATTTACAGTTGAAGAGGTGGTTCAAATATATTTAAAAATTTTCCATCCTGTACCAAAAATTATTTTCTTTCTTACTTTTTTTTTTTTTGGAGACAGAGTTTTGCTCTTGTCACCCAGGCTGGAGTGCATTGGTGTGACCTTGGCTCACTGCAACCTCCGCCTCCTGGGTTCAAGCAATTCTCCTGCCTCAATCTACAGAGTATATGGGATTACAGGTGCCTGCTGCCACCCCCGGCTAATTTTTTTTTTTTTTTTGTAGAGACAGGGTTTCGCCATGTTGGCCAGGCTGGTCTCGAACTCTTGATCTCGGGTGATCCACCCACCTTGGCCTCCC
>NW_016112310.1:0-1296 GCF_001604975.1 Cebus imitator | reverse complement strand
AAAAAAAAAAAAAAAAAAAAAGTAAATAATATATTTATTTTTAACATCCCTCAATACTATGTAACAAGCTCTCCTTCACAGAGTGAAAAGCAGAAGATGAATGAGAATTGAAAGAGAAAGTGCCATTATATTAAGTATTAAATAATATTCACTGAATTTTCTTAGTAACTAAGAGAAAAATGTACTCACATTTTATAAAAATTTGTCACTTTCATATGAATAATTTTTCATTTTTTTGATATAGATGTTAGTGCTAGCCAGTTAAAAAAGAAATATACTGAGCTATGACAAAAATGATCACTTACATATAATCAGTTAGACATTTAGTTAGATGACCTAATTGGAAGAAAACCATTATTACCAAAAATTATTAATTTAATCTATCCTGGACTTGAATTTTTTAAAGTTGTTCCATTTCTTGATTTTATTTCTGTTCTGTTGATCTAGTTTTGTTTTTCTTCAAATTTTAAGTTCTGGGGTACATGTGCATGATGTGGAGTTTTATTACATAGGTAAACGTCTGCCATGGTGGTTTGCTGCACAGATTAACCCATCACCTAGGTTTTAAGCCCAGCATGCATTAGCTATTTATTCTGAGGCTCTCCCTCCCTGATACCCTCAACAGGTCCCAGTGTATGTTGTTCCCCGACATGTTTCCATGTGTTCTTATTGTTCAGCTCCCTGTTAAGTAAGAACACATGGTGTCTGGCTTTGTGTTCGTGCGTTAGTTTGCTGAAAATAATGGCTTCCAGCTACCTCCATGTCCCTGCAAAGAACATCCTTTTTATGGCTGAATATTATTCCATGGTATTTATGTACCGCATTTTCTTTATCCAGTCCATCATTGACGGGCATGTGGAATGATTCCATGACTTTGCTTTTATGAATACTGCTGCAATGAACATATGCATGTATGTACCTTTATAAGAGAATTATTTATATTCCCTTAGGTATATACCCAGTAATGGGATTGCTGGGTCAAATGGTATTTCTGGTTCTAGGTCTTTGAGGAATCACAGCACTGTCTTCCACAATGGCTGAAATAATTTACATTCCAACCAACAATATAAAAGTGTTCCTATTTCTGCACAGCCTTGCCAGCAATTGTTGTTTCTTGACTTTTTAATAATCGCCATTCTAACTGGTGTGAGATGGTATCTCATTGTGGTTTTGATTTGCATTTCTCTAATAATCAGTGATGTTGAGCTTTTTTTCCCTATATTTCTGGCTACATAAATATCTTCTTTTGAGAAGTGTCTGTTCTTGTCATTTGCCCACTATTTAATGTTTTTTTTT
>NW_016112309.1:0-1296 GCF_001604975.1 Cebus imitator | reverse complement strand
AAAAAAAAAAAAAAAAAAAAGGTGTGGTTATATTATGTGGGGAATACTATCATTATTATTACATTTATTCCTGTTAATGAGTAATGTAATAATATTGTAACAGGAAATCCTGATGTGGTCTGGAGGTTTAGGGTAGGTTTTTTAGTGGAGGTGATGTTTGAATTGAGATGTGGAAGGGTGAATTATTTAGGTCAGTGGTTCTCATCTGCGGTTGAGACTGATGTTTAGGGACTGTTTCAGAAATGATGCAGGGGACGATTATAGCTTGTACAATTATTGGGGGATGTATTAGTATTTAGTGTGAAAAGGCCAGTCATGTTAGCCTTAGTAATATAAAGTGCACAACAGTCTTGTAAAGCAAAGATTTGTTTTGTGTCCTGTAAGATCATCAATTTTCACTTCACGTAGGTGAAAACCTATTTGTTTTAGTCTGTAACAGTGGATCTCAACTCTAGCTGCACATTAAAATCACTTGAGAAGGTTTTATTTATTTATTGAGTCAGAGTCTCGCTCTATTGCTCAGGCTGGAGTGCAGTGGCACAATCTCAGCTTACTGCAGCCTCTGCCTTGGGTTCAAGTGATTCTCCTGCCTCAGCCACCCAAGTAGTTAGGGACTACAGACACTTGTGATCATGCCCGGCTAATTTTTGTATTTTTAGTGAAAATGAGGTTTTGCCATGTTGCCCATACTAGTCTCAAACTCCTGGTCTCAGGTGATCTGCCCGCTTTGGCCTCCCAAAGTGTCAAGATTACAAGTGTAAGCCACCATGCCTGGCCTACTTGGGAAGTTTTCTAAAGATGATGAGGCTGTACCTCATATGAATTACATAAAAATCTTTGAGTTGATACCCTGGCATCAGTATTATTTAAAAATTTTCTTCTTGGCAAGGCTTGGTGGCTCACTCCTGTAATTCCAGCACTTTGGGAGGCCGAGGCGGGTGGATCATGAGGTCAGGAGTTCGAGACCAGCCTGGCCAAGATGGTGAAACCCCATCTCTACTAAAAACTACGAAAATTAGTTGGGCACAGTGGCAGGCACCTGTAATCCCAGCCATTCAGGAGGCTGAGGCAGGGGAATTGCTTGAACCCAGGTGGCAGAGGTTGCAGTGAGCCGAGATTACACCACTGCACTCCAGCCTAGTGACAGAGTGAGAGTCTGTCTCAGAAAAAAAAAAATTCCTCCTTACTCTAATGTATAGCCCAGGTTGAAACCATTGGCCTAAGTGCTAACTTCATTTTACACATAAACAGGAGTGTCATGGTTTTAATTTTTTTCCTTTTTTTTTTTTTTTTTTT
>NW_016112308.1:0-1297 GCF_001604975.1 Cebus imitator | reverse complement strand
TGTCTCCACTAAAAATACAAAAATTATCCGGGTGTGGTGGCGGGCACCTGTAATCCCAGCTACTTGGGAGGTTGAGGCAGAGAATTGCTTCAACCTAGGAGACGGAGGTTATAGTGATTACACTCTAGCCTGGAAAGAAAGAAAGAGAGAAAAAGAGAAAGAGAGAGAGGAAGGAAGGAAGGGAGGGAGGGGGGGCGGGAGGGAAGGGAAAGAAAACGTCAGCTATGTTGTAAGTAAAGCTTCAGTATGTTGCTGTGAACTGTACCAGTCTACTCAGCAGCAACAATGACTCAGCAAAAGCAGCGTGCTTCATTCCCAGCACAGTTTTCTTCTTGTCAGTGGGTATGCAGCTGGAGAAGCCTCCTTGACCAAGATCACAGCAAAGATAGGCTGTCACAGGTGCCCTTCCAGCAAGGGGAGGGGGCTGCTGCATACGGTCCACAGCCGATGCACTGCTGACTGCATTTGCCTTGGTGAAGGCCAGCCGGCTTTCCAGCCTCTGGAACATCAGTCCTGATTCTCCAGGGTTGTCTTCACCACACTCGCCTACAAAAAGCAGAATCTGAGTGGCCAGAGACAGAGGGTGGCAGTAATCAGGGACCTAGCGGGACAGCTGTGTGCCTGCAGAGGCCAGGGTTTTGATTCCAGGCAAGGGCATGCATGGTCTCCCCCTTTACAAGAGGCCTGGATGCTGGTGGCTGACTTTCATTTTCTTTCAGTTTCATACATGAGCCAAGATCTACTTTTCCATTTGTTACCCCCATTTTTTTTCAAGACGGAGTCTCGCTCTTGTCACCCAGGCTGTAGTGCAGTGGGACAATTTCAGCTCACTGCAACCTCTGCCTCCCGGGTTCAAGCGATCCTCCTGCCTCAGCCTCCCGAGTAGCTGGGATTACAGGCTCTCGCCACCACGCCCAGCCCGTTGCTCTCATGTTGCCCTCCCTAGCATTTGCTGAGCCCTGCTGACCCACCACTCAGCTCTGCGCAGTGTGGAGATTTTTCTTCTACTGTGTATTAGTTATTGTGGGCTATGCCACTCTTTTTCAGGGACTTCAGTTTTCCACAGATTGGGTATCTCTTCCATGATTCCTCTCTTTCTTTTGATATTTCCCTTTTTTGTCATCTTCTCTTCTATATTTTTGGGAAGTTTTTTCTGCTTTTCTCCACATCGTTTCAGTTGTCCACACTGACAATTTATTGTCTTTGATGGCAATCTTGATTCTACTATTCCACTCTAAACAATGATTATGGGCCAAGTGCAGTGGCTCAGG
The DNA here is from genome assembly GCF_001604975.1 of Cebus imitator. Taxonomy (NCBI): domain Eukaryota; kingdom Metazoa; phylum Chordata; class Mammalia; order Primates; family Cebidae; genus Cebus; species Cebus imitator. The sequence goes on along the minus strand of NW_016112308.1, from coordinate 26 downwards.
CCTGTAATCCCAGCAATTTGGGAAGC
>NW_016112307.1:0-1297 GCF_001604975.1 Cebus imitator | reverse complement strand
GCGCCATTGCACTCCAGCCTGGGTAACAAGAGTGAAACTCTGTCTCAAAAAAAAAAAAGAAAGAAAGAATAAGCAAGGAAAGAGAATGGGCTTGATTTCCTCACTCCACGATTTATAGTGTATGACCTCTTAGCCTGCCTGTGTCTCAGCGTCCTCGTCTAACATCTGAGTGAAATAAAGTATAGTAAAGAGCTTTAAAAGAAAGCCTGTGACTAAGCTATAGGGAATTACACGGGGCCTAATTAACTTGAGTGTCCCTTCATTCAATCAGAGTTGATTACTTACTGTGCATGAAACCCAGCTACACCACCAGACACCCAGTTCCTGTCCTTGGGAGGTTGATGTCTAGGGAAATGACGACAGGTAAACAGGTGACAGCATTCGATGTGCTGATTGTATTGTGACAAAGGCTGACAAAGTACAGACTGTAAGGGGCACATTGGATTGTCTCTCCCACAGACACCAGGAGTCTGGGAAGGATTCTTGGAGAACCTGACATCTAAGACCCAATATATGTCAGATAAATATTTCGGGCAATGAAACAGGCAATGCAAGGTCGTGGAGGGACAGGCAAGAGCCTGATGAAATGTATGTAAGGGGAGAAATTCCTCGTATCATATCCTTGTTCCAGAGATCATTAAGTAATGCTTTGTAATCTGTGGTTCATCTGTTTCTAAAGTGAACAGAAAAATATCTAAGTTTACTCATTTTTTTCTTCCACCATTTAGGAAGTTTTCTTTCTGGAAGTGCATTTCTAAAAATTTCCTAACTTACCCTTATTTATCACTGTTATCATTTGGCACATGTTTTATCAACAGAATAGCAGAACTCAATATTTGTGGTGCAAAAAAGGCCAACTTAAAAATATTCCTGAATATACTGCCAATTACTAAATTAGTTTTTAAAAATCTGAAAGTATTTTACCATTGATTGGTTTCACCCCTCACTAATTGCTGGTATTATATGGCTTTCTGAAGGTGAAAAGACTATGCTCCTTAGAAATATTTATATTGACAGAATTAGCAGTTTAATAAATATTTGTCACATTGTATTCTTTTTGTGGTTAATCATTACATACTGGGCATCTCATTAGCATTTACATTTTGTATATTTTATCTAACCACCACAATAGCATGAAGTGTATTTTGTGCTGACAAGCGGAGATACTGAACTATGTATTCAGGTCAGTTATCATAAAACCTTGACTTCTTTAAAAGAGCAGTGAACAGAACATCGGCAAACCAGAAAATCTTTTTTTTTTTTTTTTTAAAGATGGGGTTTCACCATGATGGCCAGG
>NW_016112306.1:0-1297 GCF_001604975.1 Cebus imitator | reverse complement strand
AAAAAAAAAAAAAAAAAGAAAAACAGATGATTGAGGTAGAGGTAGGAATGTGTGTTCAGCAGGGGGAAGGAAAGAAGATAGAAAGGAAGCACTCTGGTAACAGGGAGCAGCCTGATCACTTCCTGTAGGCTGCAGTATAGAAGAGGATGTGTGGGAGGGAGCACAGGGTAGAACTGGGGAAAACCGGAAACGGTAAGACAGCTCCTGAGACAGATTAGACTGCTTCTCAAGTGTGGTTAGAACATGAATACACTGAATAATATATTAAATAGCTCCACTAAGTGGACTGAATGTTATATTTTTATGTAACTTAATCATCTTCATAATGCTCTTGGGTAGATAGTATTAACATTTATAGACTGAGAAACTGAGAGAAATAAAAGTCACATAATTACTCTAGATGTGCTTCCTATATATTATTTTTTAATTTCAAAAACTGTCTCAAATGTACAGAATTTTTTTTCCTTATTGACTTGATAGTAAGTTACCCACTTGAAGCCACATCATTTTTGTATATTTGGTGCCTTTTTTTTTTTTTAAACAACAAGGACATGTACCTACAAAGCTGTAATATAGCCATCAACATCAGGAAGCTAACGTTGATCCATTATTACCACGTAATCCTCAGATCCCATTTAAGTTTGACCAATTGCACTAATAATGCCCTTCATGGCAAAAGGATAAATTCCAGGATTATCCATTGCTTTTAGTTTCCTGTGTATTTAGGTTCCTACAGCCTGGGATAGATCCTAACCCTTCCTTGACTTTTATGATCCAGAGACTAAAGGCGAAATGGTTTGTAGAATGTCCTTAAACTTGGGTTTATCTGAGGTTTCCTCATGATTGAATTCAGGTTAGACATCTTTGATAGGACTGTCATAGAACTGATGCTGTGTTCTAATTGCATCTTCTCAGGTGACTTAGGATTTGTTTGTCCAATTATTGATGCTGTTTACTTTGATCACTTGATTAAGATACTGTCTGCCTTGCTTCTCCATTGTGAAATTTCTTTTTTTCTTTGTAATATTTTGTGGAGAGGTACTTCCAAAACTATGATGTTACTATTTCATTTCTTTTCTTTTCTTTTCTTTTTTTTTGAGGCGGAGTTTCGCTCTTGTTACCCAGGCTGGAGTGCAATCTCGCTGGTGGCGCGATCTTGGCTCACCGCAACCTCCGCCTCCTGGGTTCAGGCAGTTCTCCTGCCTCAGCCTCCTGAGTAGCTGGGATTACAGGCACACGCCACCATGCCCAGCTAATTTTTTTGTATTTTTAGTAGAGACGGGGTTTCACCATGTTG
>NW_016112305.1:0-1297 GCF_001604975.1 Cebus imitator | reverse complement strand
GGAGGCATCACACTACCAGACTTTAAACTATACTACAAGGCTACAGTAATGAAAACAGCATGGTACTGGTACCAAAACAGAGATATAGACCAATGGAACAGAACAGAGGCCTCGGAGGCAAAACCACACATCTATAACCATCCAGTCTTTGACAAACCTGACAAAAACAAGCAACAGGGAAAGGAGTCCCTGTTTAATAAATGGTGTTGGGAAAACTGGTTAGCCATGGGCAGAAAGCAGAAACTGGACCCCTTCATGACACCTTACACTAAAATTAACTCCAGATGGATTAAAGACTTAAACATAAGACCTAACACCAAAAAAACCCTAGAAGAAAATTTAGGCAAAACCATTCAGGACACAGGCATAAGCAAGTACTTCATGACCAAAACGCCAAAAGCATTGGCAACAAAAGACAAAATAGACAAATGGGACCTATTCAAACTCCACAGCTTCTGCACAGTAAAAGAAACAGCCAGAATGAATTGGCAACCAACAGAATGGGAAAACATTTTTGCAATCTACCCATCTGACAAAGGGCTGATATCCAGAATTTACAAAGAACTAAAACACATTTACAAGAAAAAAACAAGCCCATTCAAAAGTGGGCAAAGGATATGAACAGATGCTTTACAAAAGAAGACATACATGAGGCCAACAAACATATGAAAAAATGTTCATCATCACTGATCATTAGAGAAATGCAAATCAAAACTACATTGAGCTACCACCTCATGCCAGTTAGAATGGCGATCATTAAAAAATCTGGAGAGAACAGATGCTGGAGAGGATGTGGAGAAATAGAACGACTTTTACACTCTTGGTGGGAGTGTAAATTAGTTCAACCACGTGGAAGACAGTGTGGCTATTCCTCAAGGACCTAGACATAGAAATTCCACTTGACCCAGCAATCCCATTACCGGGTATATATCCGAAGGATTATAAATCATTCTACTATAAGGACACATGCACATGAATGTTCATTGCAGCACTGCATACAATAGCAAAGACCTGGAACCAACCCAAATGCCCATCCATGATAGACTGGGCAGGGAAAATGTGGCACATATACACCATGGAATACTATGCAGCCATCAAAAACGATGAGTTTGTGTCCTTTGTAGGGACATGGATGAACCTGGAAACCTTCATTCTCAGCAAACTGACACAAGAACAGAAAATCAAACACTGCAACTTCTCACTTATAGGTGGGTGTTGAGCAATGAGAACACATGGACACAGGGAGGGGAGCATGACACACTGGGGTCTGTTGGGGGGAAATAGGGGAGGGACAGCG
>NW_016112304.1:0-1299 GCF_001604975.1 Cebus imitator | reverse complement strand
GCCCAGGCTGGAGTGAAATGGCGCGATCTTAGCTCACCGCAATCTCCGCCTCCCGAGTTCAAAAAATTATTCTGCCTCAGCCTCCAGAGTAGCTGGGAAAAAATTATTCTGCCTCAGCCACCACGCCCAGCTAATTTTTGTATTTTTAGTAGAGATGGGGTTTCACCATGTTGGTCGGGCTGGTCTCAAACTCCTGACCTCAGGTGATCCACCCACCTCTGCCTCCCAAAGTGCTGGGATTACAGGTGTGAGCCACCACACCCGGCCTGGGCATAGGCTCTTATTTACATCCTATTTACGTCACTTGCATGTGACTTATTTACCCCCACCCACTTTCTCAATTACTCTTAGATTCTAGAGTGTTCGCCAGCCTTGGATCGTACATGTTCCTCCAGCCATTCTCTGGCCTCAGTTCCTTTCCATCATTTGCCCTCAGCCCTTCACCTACCCCAGGTTCAAAGCAACGATCCTACCTCCTAGTGGCTGGGTTCGAGGAGCCAGGGTACCTGCGCCTCCTGGTGGCTGGTCGGAAGGAGGCTGCGGGCAGAGGGGTTGTCTCGCCTTCTCTGGGACGTGGAGTTTTGGAAAATGTTCCCCTGAGCTTCCTGAAGCTAAATTTACCTCCCCCGGCCTTGGGGGGCGCAGAGATCCCGGCGGCGATTAGCGCTGCACTGCAGCCGGCTCCAACCCAGAGGCCCGGAATAGGCGCGGAGTTATAAATAGTGCCACCCGCAGGTGTTGGGGGGAGCCAGCGGGAGGGGGGTACCCCTGGCGGCCACGGCCCCTTCAGGTGGGTTGGGCGGTCGCGGTGGGAGCACTGGGGGGAGGGAGGCGTGGGGGTCTGCGGTCTGAGCGCCCCCAGTGGTTTCCTGGGCGGCGGGTTTTTCGAGGGAAGCGGAGGCAGCGGTGGATGGGGGGAGCAGCGGGGAAGAGGTGGGCGCTTGGCGCAGGCTGACGCTCCGCTTCCAGTTCAGTCCCCCACATTCCGAAACAGGCCCCCAGACCCACTCACACAGGACCTAGCCCAGGCACAGCCTCGGCTCTCTGGCCGCCTGGAGGCCTCTTTCCCCCAGGCTCCGCAAGCACCTAATTTCTACGCATCTACCCTTTGGCGCACATGGCCCAGCCTGTCCGGTCACCTGGCCGCCACTCCGAGTCGCTGTCCCCAGTCCCAGTTATTCAGTTCTCCCACTCGGGACTTTCATCCCTCTCTGGGTGTTTGTCCCACTCCTGCTACTCTCCCCTAATATTAAGGTCCAGCTGGTCACCTAAAAAGTTAAGTCTTAACCTGAGGATCTG
>NW_016112303.1:0-1299 GCF_001604975.1 Cebus imitator | reverse complement strand
CATGCTTGCCTCAAGATGGGCTCAAACCCTCATCTCAGGCTCTGCTTCTAGGAAACTTGGCTTAAGACATAACCCAATGCCCAGTTCTTTTCGGGGTCCCAGGAGATCATCCCCTCCAGCCCTGCCCCTACTGAACCCCCACCCACTTGGGCCAGGAGGTCTTCTTGATCAGTCTTCACCCCAAACCGGGGAATGTTAGAGTTGTTCAGGCTGTTACTATGCATCAACTTTTTCACCCCTGTGATTTGGGACATGGGCTGTAAGTGTGGTACAGGGGGCGGGGGCGGCTGGGAGGGTCTTGGTCTCGGCACTTGCTGTTTTTCTCGTTCCTTCATCGTGGGTGATGGGATCTCCACTTCATTCTGTTTGTCTGCAGAAGATGGGGGCGGGAACAAGTGTGAACACCCCCTCCATCCCTGGAGGCTCCCTAATCCCTCAGCCCTCTACCGCCTATGGGGAAGGCTCACCCATAAGGGCAGAACACTTCTGGCATGTGGGCCAAGAGTACCGATGGGGCGGGGGACAGCATCTGGCTCCTTGAACACTCTGGCTCCATGAATACTCTGGCTCCATGTCCTCGCCGCCCTGCCCACCTTGGCACAGCCTGCCTGGGGGACGGCCCCAGGAGCCCTTTTCCTGAGCTTTCCGAGCTCAGCCAAGGCCACCCATTGTGACCTGGAGCCAGCTAGTCAATGATGGGGCCTAATCGGGGTCATTTGCATGCTATGCTCCCATTGGCTGGATCCTCAGAACACAAAGACACACCCCACCCTCACTGGTGAGAGCACTGGAAATTCCCAACATTTTTTTTTTTTTTTTTTGAGACAGAGTCCCGTTCTGTCACCCAGGCTGGAGTGCAGTGGCAAGATCTCTGGCTCATTGCAGCTGCTGCCTCCCGGGTTCAATGATTTTCCTGCTTCAACCTCCCGAGTAGCTGGGATTACAGGTGTGTGCCACCATGCTGGCAAATTTTTGTATTTTAGTAGAGACAGGGTTTCACCATGTTGGCCAGGCTGATCTTGAACTCCTGACCTCAAGTGATCTGTTCACCTCGGCTTTCCAAAGCGCTGGGATTATGGGCGTGAGCCATCACACCCGGCCCCAACACCTTTCTTGAGCTTGTCTGGGCAGCTCCTGAATTTGGGGGCCTTTGTGGTGTGATGACAAACTGCAAGGAGAAAATTATCCTGAGTTTGGGGGGACATCTTTAGCTAGAGGGTTTTGAGGTGCCCATGAACTTAAGGGTTCTAATGAATCTGGAGTATTCTGGTGCATTTGGGGTTCCACTGAATTAGGAAT
>NW_016112302.1:0-1299 GCF_001604975.1 Cebus imitator | reverse complement strand
AAATGGAAAAAATAAAAATTGAAGCGATTATTGGTAAGACTAATGACAACTAAATCCCAAAGCCAAATGACTATTAAATTCAGGATGGAGAGGAGTTAAACATCTTTTATAAGAAGAAATGTGACAAGCAATTAAAAGGAAAACATTATGGTTTTGGTTACCTTGTGCAGGAAATTGATTCCTTTCTCTTGTTTCAAGTTGACAGAATTATCCAGAGTTCCTTCTACTTTATGCCCCAGCAGACACAAGCTAAGAAAGAAGAAAAATAACTTGATTCTTTGCTTGCTTTCCCAGGAACTATATCATTAGATTGTTAGGTATATAGATAGACAAATATGTGTGTGTGTGTGTATATATATATATATATATATATATACATATATATATATGTATATATATTTTGTAGAAAATACAAGAAATATGGAAAGTAAAAAGAGAAAATAAAAAAATTATGATCTCTTTACCCAGAGGTTTTGTTTTTTTTTTTATAATAATCATTTTAATGAAATTTTTTCTACATTTACACATACACATACATTCAAACATATGTATATGTGTGTATATACACATGTATTGTGTATATACATTTTTTTCCATTTAATAGCTTTTCATATCCTACTTCACCCCATCCACTGTAATCTGTCCTCCAAGGAGTTTTAGGCAACAGGCATCCACCTACATTTGGCCCTTTAAAAAAAGGAGTAATAGTTTCAGTTTATAATTACAGTTCTAAGGATATAAATTATCTTGAGCTCAGTGAGTTTATACACAACTTTCTAACAAACTTTCGTAAATATTTTACTTCATAAATAGAAGATATTATTAGTTCTAAATCCAAGATCAACAATAAACATTTAAAATATTGATGTATGTATTAAAATATATCACATGTGAATCTTGTAGTTTTAATGTTTTATTTTAGCTAAAATTCATAAAGCTGGAAAATTGATGACTGATTCATCATTTGAATTCTTTGATAATATTAATTTGTCCCATGAATTTCAAGGTTAGTTCTTTCTAAACTTTCCCAAAGTTGAAAAAACGTATCATGAAGTAAGAATATATGCAAACAGGCGGCTGGGCGTGGTGGCTCATGCCTGTAATCCCAGCACTTTGGGAGGCCGAGGCGGGTGGATCATGAGATCAAGAGATCGAGACCATCCTGGTCAACATGGTGAAACACCGTCTCTACTAAAAATATAAAAATTAACTGGGCATGGTGGCTCACGCCTGTAGTCCCAGCTACACGGGAGGCTGAGGCAGGAGAATTGCTTGAACCCAGGAGGTGGAGGTTGCGGT
>NW_016112301.1:0-1299 GCF_001604975.1 Cebus imitator | reverse complement strand
CATGTTCTCACTCATAGGCGGGTGTTGAACAATGAGAACACATGGACACAGGGAGGGAAGCATCACACACTGGGGTCTGTTGAGGGGGGCAAGGTAGGGACAGCAGGGGAGGGAGAGGTCGGGGAAGGATAACATGGGGAGAAATACCAGATGTAGGTGACAGGGGGATGGAGGCAGCAAACCACATTGCCATGTGTGTACCCATGCAACAATCCTGCATGTTCTGCACATGTACCCCAGAACCTAAAGTATAGTTAAAAAAAAAAAAGAGTACAGGAGCAAAGCAGAAACATTATGAACCCAATAAATTGCTAGGGTATCTTATTCCTCAGCCCGCTAGGTGATGTGGGATTCTATCCCTTCAAATTCAAGTATATCCACAATTTACCTCAATATTCTTGGGTAATCATAGATAGTAGATAGTTTTAACACTGAAAGGACCTCAGAGTCCACGAAGTACAAAGATCCTGCAGATGACAAAACCGAAATCCAGAAAGGCTAAGAAATTTGTTCATGGTTTCACAAGCCAATCTTATAGTGTCAGGCTAGAACCCTAGGACTTGTTATTTGGTTCTCATTTATTACATTATGTTGCCTCCAAAAGTTAACATTTATTGTACACATACCATGAGCCAGGCTCCTTGGGCTAAGCAATTTCAGTGGATCACTACTGCTATTCTGAATCAGATACTAGAAGAGTAGCTCTGTCTCTGGTGCCAGGCTGCTTGAATTTAAATCCGGCTTTTCCGCTTACCAGGTATAGAACTTTTGGAAAATTACAAAACCTCTCTCTAGCTTCAGTTTCCTCAACAACAGCATAGGATAAGAATCAATGGGTTGTTCTAAGGATTAAATAGGCTAATACATGCAAAGGACTTAAAACACTGTCTGCATATAGGCAGAGGTTAGATAAATATTGGCTAATATTTTGTAACTATAGATGAAAAAACTGAGACTTGGAGAAATCAAGTAAACTATCCAAAGTTAGTAAATTAGTAAATAGTAGAGCCAGGATTTGAACCCAACTACTCCGTCTCCAGAACTTTCAAAACTAATAATCACATTAATGTCTTCAAATATTTTATCACTCAGTCCTACCACACTGTCTCTAGGTAAGAGCTGGAGTCATCAACTTGTGAAAGAAAGAAAATAAAGAAGATAAAAACAATTTGAGACTCTTCTCAAAGTAGGCAGTGACCTAGGGAAGAGGAAATCCTAACCTCTAAATGTGAAGTACCTCAGTGCTCAGTCATTGGTTGTCTCTTCTCTCAGTCCCTACCTTCTTCCCATCAAATGATG
>NW_016112300.1:0-1299 GCF_001604975.1 Cebus imitator | reverse complement strand
AAAAAAAAAAAAAAAAGCACACTGCTACAAAGTGACACTTTAAACAGGGCATCAAAGTACTTAAAGGTAACATAATGAAAAGAGGTGGAACAACAACATAGAAACTAGAGAAATCTATTTGTGAAAAGGTCAAAGAAAATCTAGAAAATAGAAAACTTGCAGAAAAATTAGTACAGCAAAGAAAGAAAAAAGAGAAACAGAAAAGTAAAGTTGTAAGAACATTCAGCAACAAGACCAAAATGGCAAGACTAGATTACAAAGCAAAAAAGGCAAGACTAGAAAGGATCTAAGGAAGCAAGACCCAAGGCAGCAGGGGTGGAGTGGGGACAGAACCACAGGCACCCTCAGCCCACACACTCACTGGACATAGAATAAAGTAATTCTCTAGCTTCCGTCACACGCATTAAATCATTCTTGTTTAACTGATCTGCTTAGTATATCTGCTTCTAGATTCATTCACAGCAATTGTGGATTGTCTGAAATAAATACTTTAGAATGTGGATGAATGACAATCGTCCTGTTTAGCTGCCCTATATGCCTTAGTAAAATCCCCTCGGTACCATATAGAGTCCCAGTGCCAAATCGTACTCCTCAGTTATTCCCTTGAACCTATTTCCTTTTTGTTTCTAACCGTCTTGATTCCAGTTTGTACTTCCCTTTTTGTTTCATTATTGATTATTCTTTCCTTGTACTCATTAGCATGCTGCTGAAAGGTTTAACAGAAGTCTTCAGAAGGGAAAGAGAGAGGAGGGTGGGAGGGAAGGAAGCGGTGAGAAAGGGAGGACAAGGAAAGAGAAAAAGAAGGGGGAAAGTAGAGAAGGAAAGAAAGGAGAAAAGAAGATTTTTGATTTGTAGCATTTGCCAATTCCCAGGGTGTAAATACTCCAGCTATGCTGTTTTCAAGCTACACTTGTGATATCGCTGAAAAAAGACTTGGGAAGAGATGTGCAGTAAAACATCACTTTATAGGATTTCCACCATAACTTACATATACAAAAGATATATTGACAGTATAGATAATAGTAAAATGTAGAGAAATAAATAGACATTGGTTTGAAGTATTTGTTATTTTGCATTTAATATAATGTATTTAATAATAATTGATATTATTGGATTTTTCATAATGCCTGTGTTTTACAATCAACTAACAAAATACCTGAAAATTTAACAATGGGTTCTCACAAGCCATTGTCAACCAGCTCAAGCACACTGCTGCTTATAACTGCAAACTTCTAGAGAACATGAAACACTTAGGTGGACTAAAAATCTTTTCTGTTTTTTTATAATTAAATTTTTTTT
>NW_016112299.1:0-1300 GCF_001604975.1 Cebus imitator | reverse complement strand
CCATGCCTAGCTAATTTTTAAAAATTATTTGTAAAGGTCAGGTGTTTCTGTGTTGCCCAGGCTGGTCTTGAACTCCTGGGCTTGAGCTATCCTCCTCCTCAGCCTCCTGTGTAGCTGGGACTACAGGTGTGTGCTAGCACACCTGGCTAATTTTTGTATTTTTAGTAGAGATGGGGTTTTACCATGTTAATCAGGCTAATCTCAAACTCCTGACTTTGTGATCCTCCTGCTTCAGCTTCCCAAAGTGCTGGGATTGTGGGTTTGAGCCACCATACCTGGCCTCAAGGACAATCTTTTAATTATTTAAAAAAAAAAAAATCTTTTGCATGTAGAGGCAGGGTCTTCCTGTCTTGCCTAGGCTGGTCTTGAACTCCTGTGCTCAAGGAGCTCTCCTGCCTTGGCCTCCCAGAGTGGGTAGGATTATAGACATGAGCCACTGTGCCTGACTCAGTCTTTAATACTTGATTTTATGAAATAGCACTATATTTCCTCCCTTCCCCCATTTTTGTCTTAGACCAATAACAGATAATAGTTTCCCATTAACATTTGTGAATTACTGCTTTAGAGGATTGTCTTATATGCTGCATCAGTGGTTATAAACAGATTTGGTTGGTTGGCAACTGAATATTTTGAAAGTTACAGAATATTCATATTGAACAATTCAGAAGTCTGCTCTGCAGAGAAATGTGTGGTTTTCTTCCTTTCTCAAGTATAAAACTGATTCTAAAAGATATAGAGAAATTTTGAAAACTAGTAGAAAGTTCCTGATAACCTAAACATTAAAAAAGGGGAAGGGTGTAGTATAGTTTGTCAGTCATAAGTTTTTTTTTTTTTAGACAGATTCTTACTTTGTTGCTCAGACTGGAGTGCAGCAGCATGATCTGGGCTCATTGCAACCTCTGCTTCCCAGTTTCAAGCAATTCTTCTGCCTCAGCCTCCTGAGTAGCTGGGATTATAGGCTTGCACCGCCACACCTGGCTAATATTTTTTGTGTTTTCAGTAGAGATGGGGTTTCACCATGTTGGCCAGGGTAGTCTTGATCTCCTGACCTCATGATCTGCCTGCCTCAGCCTCCTGAGTAGCTGGGACTACAGGCGTGCGCCACCATGCCAAGCTAATTTTTATATTTTTAGTAGAGACGGGGTTTCACCATGTTGGCCAGGGTAGTCTTGATCTCCTGACCTCGTGATCTGCCTGCCTCAGCCTCCCAAAGTGCTGGGATTACAGGCTTGAGCCACCGCGCCCGGCCTGAAAGATAATTCTTTAGGCTCCTGCATGAAACCAACAGCTTCAGCAAACT
>NW_016112298.1:3323-4393 GCF_001604975.1 Cebus imitator | reverse complement strand
GTTAAGAGCCCATCTGAAGTCTCTGAAGGGGTGAATCCCAGCGTTACCACCTACTAGCTGTGCAAGGATGGGCAAATACCTTAACCTCTCCAAGCCTCCTTCCTCTCTGTGAACTAGAAATGTTAACAGTGCCTATCTCACATTTTAAAACACATGAAGTCCCTGAAGAATGCTTAACCATAGTGAGGACTCAGTTTATTATTTCTAGGTTTCAAGCACCTTACAAATAATATCTCATATTATCTCGTTTAATTATCTCAAAGAAGCTTCGAGCTCCACTGCATGGACGAGCAAACTGAGACTTAGAGAAGCTCTGTAAGCAGCTCAAGACAATGGAGCTGGTGGGTGGAGCTGGGGCTTCACTTAAGATCTGACATCAAAGCTCAGGTTCTACCAGAGCACCACAATACCTGCCTGGGGGATGTAGTCTCCATGAGTAAAGAACTGGACATGGAGACAAAGAAAACACCAACCCTGGCAGCACCAAATAGTGATGATGGCTGTTTTTCAAGTGCTCTGTTGGTTTAAAACAAGGAAGAACTAGACAGAGACAAAGAACAAGATGTCACAGGTGAAAGCTGCAGCTATACAAATATATATTATACACTGGGCTTCTGAATTTGTTTCCCCCTGGGGGAGTGCAATTAGAAAATGTTTCCTTCCTGCAGAATGCAATTTGGAGATTTTTTTCAAAAAACTAAAATTAGATTTATCATTCCATCCAGTAATGCCATTACTGGGATATACCCAAAGGAAAATAAATCCTTCTACCAAAAAGAAACCTGTGACTCACATGTTTATTGCAGCACTATTCACAATAGCAAAGACATGGAATCAACTTAGGTGACCATCAACAGTGGATTGGATAACATGGTATATATGCAGCACCAGGAAATATTATGCAGCTGTGAAAAAGAATAAAATCATGTCCTTTGCAGCAACATGAGTGCAGCTGGAGGCCATTATCCTAAGTGAATTAACTCAGGAACAGAAAACCAGACCCTGTATAGTCTCACTTATAAGTGAGAACTCAATATTAGGTACTCATGGACATAAAGATGGGAACAAGA
>NW_016112298.1:0-1300 GCF_001604975.1 Cebus imitator | reverse complement strand
CATCGAAAATGGACAAAGGATATGAACAGACACTTCTCAAAAGAAGACATTTATGTAGCCAACAAACATATGAAAAAAAGCTTATCATCACTGGTCATTAAAGAAATGCAAATCAAAACCACAACAAGATACCTTCTCATGCCAATTAGAATAGTGATCATTAAAAAGTCAGGAAACAACAGATGTTGGAGAGGATGCAGAGAAATAGGAACACTTTTAAACTATTGGTGGGAGTGTAAATTAGCTCAACCACTGTGGAAGACAGTGTGGTGATTCCTCAAGGATCTAGAACCAGAAATACCATATGACCCAACAATCCCATTACTGGGTACATACCCAAAGGATTATAAATCATTCTATTATAAAGACACATGCACACGTATGTTTATTGAAGCACTATTTACAATAGCATAGCCTTGGAACCAATCCAAATGCCCATCAATAATAGACTGGATAAAGAAAATGTGGCACATATGCACCATGGAATACTATGCAGCCATGAAAAAGAATGAGTTCATGTCCTTTGCAGGGACATGGATGAAGCTGAAAACCATCATCCTCAGCAAACTAACACAGGAACAGAAAAACAGACACCGCATGTTCTCACTCATAAGTGGGAGCTGAACAATGAGAACCCATGGACACAGGGAGGGGAACATCACACACTGGGCCCTCTTGAGGGGGTTGCAGGAAAGGAGAGGGAGAGCATTAGGACAAATTCCTAATGTATGCGGAGCTTAAAACCTAGATGACGGGTTGATAGGTGCAGCAAACCACCATGGCACATGTATACCTATGTAAAAAACCTGCACATTCAGCACATATATCCCAGAACTTAAAGTAAAATAAAAATAAGTAAATAAATAACAATATGTGCATTGAAATGATAGAAATGCATGATAATGCATTAAATATAATAATCCATAAATTCATATATTAATTAGTTATTGCATTAATTATTGGAGTAGAAGGAATAGTTCTTCCTTAGAGTAAAATACAAACTAATAGATCATAAGAGGCCGAGAGAGGTGGCTCATACTTGTAATCCCAGCACTTTGGGAGGCCAAGGTGGGTGGATCACCTGAGGTCTGAAGTTTGAGATCAGCCTGGCCAACATGGTGAAACCCCGTTTCTACTAAAAATACAAAATTAGCCAGGCATGGTGGCGTGCACCTGTAATCTCAGTTACATGGGAGGCTGAGGCAGGAGAATCGCTTGAACCTGGGAGGTGGAGGTTGCAGCGAACCAATATCATGACATTGCACTACATCCTGGGCAACAAGAGCAAAACTCCATCTCA
>NW_016112297.1:0-1300 GCF_001604975.1 Cebus imitator | reverse complement strand
TTTTTTGAGACGGAGTCTCACTCTGTCACCCAGGCTGGAATGCTGTGGTGCAATCTCAGTTCACTGCAACCTCTGCCTTCTGGGTTCAAGCAATTCTCCTACCTTAGCCTCCTGAGTAGCTGGGATTACAGGTGCATGCCACCATGCCCGGCTAATTTTTTGTATTTTTAGTAGAGAGTGTGTCATTGTGTTAGCCAGGATGGCCTTTATCTCCTGACCTCGTGATTCGCCTGCCTCGGCCTCCCAAATTGCTGGGCTTACAGGCATGAGCCACTGTGCCCAACCAAACTTCATTTATTTTTTAAGAGAAAGAGTTTCACTCTGTTGCACCAGCTGGAGTGCAGTGGCCCCATCATAGCTCACTGCAGCCTTGATCTCCCAGGCTCAAGAAATCCTCTCGCCTCAGCTTCTTCAGTACCTGGGATTACAGGTAAGAACCACTCCACCCACTTCAAGCTTTCAATTTTAAGAAAGTCCAGATTGTCTATTTTTCCTTTTGTTGACTTTGCTTTTGGTGTCATCTCCAAATCATTGCCAAATCCAAGTCATGAAGATTTTGCCCTATGTTTTCTTCAGAGTTTCATAGGTTTAGCTTGTCTTACATTTAGACATTTGACACCTTTTGAGTTAATTGTGTATATGGTATTTTATAAGGCCTCAACTTTATTCTTTTGCACATGTATCTCCAGTTTGCCAGTACCATTTGCTAAAAAACTGTTCTTCCCCTAATGAATGGTCTTGACACCCTTGTTAAAAATTGTTTTATTTTGTACTCTTTTTTTTGTTGTTGTTAAAAATTGTTGACTGCATATATGTGAGGGTTTATTTCTGGGCTCTCTATTCTCTTCCATTGTCTATGCATCTGCCTTTATGCCCATACCACACTGTTTTGATTTCTGTAGGTTTGTAGTATGTTTTGAAATCAGGAGTGCGAGCCCTACAACTTTGTTTTTTCAAGATTGCTTTGACTATTTAGGGTTCCCTGAAATTCCATATACATTTTAAGATAGGATTTTCTGGCTGGGGGCAGTGGCTCATGCCTGTAATTCCAGCACTTTGGGAGGCTGACATGGGTGGATCACAAGGTCAGGAGATAATGACCAGCCTAGCCAACATGGTGAAACTCCATTTCTGCTAAAAATACAAAAATTAGCCAAGTGTGGTGGTGGGTGCTTGTAATCCCAGCTACTCGAGAGGCTGAGGCAGGAGAATCACTTGAACCCAGGAGGCAGAGGTTGCAGTGAGCCAAGATTGTGCCATTGCACACCAGCCTGGGTGACAAGAGCAAGACTCTGTCTCA
>NW_016112296.1:0-1300 GCF_001604975.1 Cebus imitator | reverse complement strand
AAAAAAAAAAAAAAAAAGTATTTGTTGTTTATCCAGCATTCAAATCAAACTGGATTACCTTTATTTTTATTTGCTAGATCTGGCAACCATACCCAGAGATACTTAATAAAACTCTGGAGGCTGGTCTGAGTGCAGTGGTGTTTGCAACCGATTGATCCCAACCAGTTACAGATTTCTTTGTTCCTTCATTTGACTGGTCTTAAAAACAAACAAAAAGACAAAAAACAATTTAAAAACTACCATTCTAAGTAATTAAAAAGCCAGTTTAACATAATAGAAAAACACTGTGATAGTTTACAAATTAATAGAAAAAAATAATAGTAATAATATTAGTAATGGTTAAATATTGGTAAGCTGAAAATGTGTATAAAAACATGTAGGTCAGGCTTCACAATCAACTGATTTCTTAATTTTTAAAAAGTTGCTAACTGGCATCTTGGTCTGATCTCTGAATTTTTATTTCTACTAAAATTAGAAAAGCTGAATTATAGTGAGTTTGTCAGATATAGCAAGGAGTGTCTGATGGCCACCAGATAATTCTGAATAGTTGGAGCTTACAAGGATTTATTGGAGACTTTCTAATGAAAGACAGCATTCAGTGATTTGTCAGATTCCAAGCAGAAGAGCAAAGAATAGCCTCAAAAGTTGAATGTTTCAGCTTGAGAGAGAGCAGGAGTTGTGTTCAGCTGCATTGGCTACATTCAGCTCTGGGAATCATTTCCCCCATTTGGTTGCAACATTTGGATGTGGTTTAGAATATGTTCAATAATGTGTCATTCATTCTTTTCCTCTGATGAAGAAAGAAAATGATCATGTGTTGGGAAATAATATACTCTTGGCAGTCAAGGCATTTGCATCATGATCTGGTTTTCTTATGAAATCCTGATACTTTGTTCTTAACATTAAAATGTTGGCTTTGTGATCTGCCAACTGCAGTAGAACTGCTACTTAGATGCAGATTTTTGTAATGGGGAAGACATCACTCTCTTATTTGTTGGGATTCATTGTTTGAACTCTCCAATACAACACAAAATGTAAAGCCCTGGCAGGGTAAGAAAGGAATTCCTACTCATGGAGTAATCTTTGCTGATAGGCAGTTGGAAGATGGATGTACTTTGATGACAGTATTCAAAAGGAGTCCACTCTTATTATGTTGAGACTTCGTGGTTGTGCCAAGGAAGATATCTTAAACCACTGCCAAGAAGAATAAGCATAAGAGAAAGAAGGTTAAGCTGGCTGGGCGCCGTGGCTCACGCCTATAATCCCAGCACTTTGGGGGGCTAAGGCAGGAGGATCACCC
>NW_016112295.1:0-1300 GCF_001604975.1 Cebus imitator | reverse complement strand
TTTTTTGTCTGTGAGGGAATGTGTTCATCACAAAATAATTAGGCATATCAAAATATTACTAGTCTAGTACTTAGAGATAACCAGTACTAACTTTTTGGTGTATATCAACCACTTTTAAGTAACAAATAGGCTTATACTATATGTGCTATTCAGAAACTTAAAATGTTTTAGCAGTTTTTTACATTAAATATTATGTTTTTTTTAAGTTTCCTAAAAATTTATGGATGTACCAAAATTTATTTAATTAGTTTCCTATCGTTAAATATTTAGGTTGTTTCTAGCTTTTCAGTATCATAGACAGAGCTACAGTGAACTTCATGTGAACAACTTTGTACACTGTTTTAATTTTTATATATATTATTGGAAATAGTATTGTTGTTTAAACTTCCTAAAGCATTTGTATTGCCAAAAATGGCATTTCGAAAAGTTATTCCAGTGTGTATACAGTACTGTCAAGAATATGAGGCCCATTTTTAACCACATCTTAGAGAGGTGAATAATATATTAATATCATTTGAATTTTTATTTGATTGGGACTGAGTCATTTTTTAAATTTATTGGTTATTTTCATTTGTTGTAGTTTTTTTTTTTTTTTTTTTTTTTTTTTTTTTTTTTTTTTTTTTTTTTTTTTTTTTTTTCCTTTTTTCTTGTAAATTTACAGGAGCCCTTTGTATATTAAAAATGTTGGCCAGGTGCAGTGGCTCACACCTGTAATCCCAGCACTTTGGGAGGCCAAGGTGGGCAGATCAGATGGCTGGAGTCCAGGAGTTTGAGACCAGCCTGGGAAATATGGCAAAACCCCATCTCTACAAAATATACAAAAATTAGCTGGGCATTATGGCATGCCTATAGTCCCAACTACTCAGGAGGCTGAGGTGGGAGGATTGCTTGAGATCAGGAGGTGGAGGTTGCAGTGAGTGGAGATTGTGCCACTGCACTCCAGCCTGAATGACAGAGCAAGACCCTGTCTCATAAATAAATAAATGAATAAATGAATGTTGACTTTTTGCCATATAACTTTAATATTCTTCCCGCAATGATGAAGTATTAGAAGTTTAGGTAGTAAAATTTTTCTTTTATGATAGCTTTTTGTGATGTATTTAACTGTTTCTCAGCTAGAAATTTAGGTTTTGTTTTTCACGATTAGAGTTAATGCCAGAGAGAAAACTTTTTACATGCTGCACCCCCTCCACCCCTTTCCTCCAGTTTATTTCTCCAGGATAAATTTTTGTGGGTAAAAATTCAAAATATTTTATTGTTATACATTACCATTAATCCTTGATTTTTTTTTTTTTTTTCC
>NW_016112294.1:0-1300 GCF_001604975.1 Cebus imitator | reverse complement strand
AGTTTGCTGAAGCTGTTGGTTTCATGCAGGAGCCTAAAGAATTATCTTTCAGGCCGGGCGCGGTGGCTCAAGCCTGTAATCCCAGCACTTTGGGAGGCCAAGGTGGGCAGATCACAAGGTCAGGAGATCAAGACTACCCTGGCCAACATGGTGAAACCCCGTCTCTACTAAAAATATAAAAATTAGCTTGGCATGGTGGCGCACGCCTGTAGTCCCAGCTACTCAGGAGGCTGAGGCAGGCAGATCATGAGGTCAGGAGATCAAGACTACCCTGGCCAACATGGTGAAACCCCATCTCTACTGAAAACACAAAAAATATTAGCCAGGTGTGGCGGTGCAAGCCTATAATCCCAGCTACTCAGGAGGCTGAGGCAGAAGAATTGCTTGAAACTGGGAAGCAGAGGTTGCAATGAGCCCAGATCATGCTGCTGCACTCCAGTCTGAGCAACAAAGTAAGAATCTGTCTAAAAAAAAAAAAACTTATGACTGACAAACTATACTACACCCTTCCCCTTTTTTAATGTTTAGGTTATCAGGAACTTTCTACTAGTTTTCAAAATTTCTCTATATCTTTTAGAATCAGTTTTATACTTGAGAAAGGAAGAAAACCACACATTTCTCTGCAGAGCAGACTTCTGAATTGTTCAATATGAATATTCTGTAACTTTCAAAATATTCAGTTGCCAACCAACCAAATCTGTTTATAACCACTGATGCAGCATATAAGACAATCCTCTAAAGCAGTAATTCACAAATGTTAATGGGAAACTATTATCTGTTATTGGTCTAAGACAAAAATGGGGGAAGGGAGGAAATATAGTGCTATTTCATAAAATCAAGTATTAAAGACTGAGTCAGGCACAGTGGCTCATGTCTATAATCCTACCCACTCTGGGAGGCCAAGGCAGGAGAGCTCCTTGAGCACAGGAGTTCAAGACCAGCCTAGGCAAGACAGGAAGACCCTGCCTCTACATGCAAAAGATTTTTTTTTTTTTAAATAATTAAAAGATTGTCCTTGAGGCCAGGTATGGTGGCTCAAACCCACAATCCCAGCACTTTGGGAAGCTGAAGCAGGAGGATCACAAAGTCAGGAGTTTGAGATTAGCCTGATTAACATGGTAAAACCCCATCTCTACTAAAAATACAAAAATTAGCCAGGTGTGCTAGCACACACCTGTAGTCCCAGCTACACAGGAGGCTGAGGAGGAGGATAGCTCAAGCCCAGGAGTTCAAGACCAGCCTGGGCAACACAGAAACACCTGACCTTTACAAATAATTTTTAAAAATTAGCTAGGCATGG
>NW_016112293.1:0-1300 GCF_001604975.1 Cebus imitator | reverse complement strand
TTTTTTTGAGACAGAGTTTCGCTCTTGTTACCCAGGCTGGAGTGCAATGGCACGATCTCGGCTCACCGCAACCCCTGCCTCCTGGGTTCAGGCAATTCTCCTGCCTCAGCCTCCTTTGAGCCAGCTTTTCTTACAAGTATTAACAAAACTATATCATTTTTTTATAATAATTTTCTGGAAAGAAGCATTCCAGAACAATTAGTTAACAGCAGGGTCTTGCTAAATTAGTGTAAACAAGATGGAGATTCCTTTAGAAGTCAATGCCTTAAGCGTGCTTCCTACAGTGTTTGTATGTGTGGCTGTTAATTGAAAAATGAAAGAATGGAATAAAATGTAAACACACTACATAGTAGTCTCTGGTTCATTGTACAGTTTCAACATGAGTAGGTATTTTTTGAATTACAGGCTGTTAGAATTTCTTTTTAATTTCATACCATCGCTGGTATAACTATATATTTAACAAGTGAAAACATGAAGTACAAATCAGAATCTTTTAAGGCTACACTCAAATACCAAAGAACAAAACAACATTTAAAATATTCTTGTGAGTTCTAATTTTCTTTCCCTAATTTCAATAGGAAAATAGAATTCAGCATGTGATAAAGTTAGCAACATAAGGTAGTTGTCAACTTAGTGATTATCACTGTGTGCTTTTTATTGTGACTTGTGTACATTTCAGATACAATTCTAAAGAAATAATATATGTGCTGTTGGAAATTGAAAGCTGTGTCATGTGGATTTTCTGCAGGTGCTAGAGGCACTCGTGTATGAGAGAAAAACAAGAGATGAAAGAGTAAGAAGAAAAGTCAGTAGCAAGGAAAAGTGAAGTCAAAAACTTCATAGCAGAGAGCAACTGAACTATTAAAAAGAACAAAGAATGAAAAGACAAAAAAAGAAGAGGAAAATAAGCTTAAAAAGAAAAATGTTGTGAAGAAAAAATAAGTATGTTTAGAAATTGATTTTTCAAAAATGAACTTTGCTACCAGTATATTTGAGCTTTAAAACAAAATATTTGAGTCTTCTGGAAAAAAAGTTACATTAAAACAAAAATATTTATGAACCAGAAATAAAACTTCTGGTGTCAAATTTTTGTGTTAGGTACAATATTTGTGTTATTATGTTTTACAAACTCAATTCAAAATCACTTGGATATTGGTAAAATTTAAATGCGTCGTACATTCACCTCCTTCAAAGTTATTGACACTAATAATGCGAGTTTAGCAATTTCAGCAGCTTATTTATTTCCTTTTCCTTTTTTCTTTTTCTTTTCTTTTCTTTTTTTTTTTTTTTTTTTTTTTTT
>NW_016112292.1:0-1301 GCF_001604975.1 Cebus imitator | reverse complement strand
ATATATATATATATATATATACCCACACATACTTATATATACACATATATACACATACATATAAACTCCACAGTAGTCAGACGCCATTTTCATTAAACTTCAGAGATTTTCAACCTTGTATAAAGACATACAGTATCTATCTATCTGTCTGTCTATCTATCTATATTATTTATTTGAGATGGAGCTTTGCTCTTTCACCCAAGCTGGAATGCAATGGCGCAATCTTGGTTCACTGCAACCTCTGACTCCCGAGTTCAAGGGATTCCCCTGCCTCAGCCTCCCGAATAGTTAGGATTAGCTGGGATTACAGGCACCTGCCACCACGCCTGGCTAATTTTTGTATATTTAGGAAAGACGGGGTTTCGCCATGTTGGCCAGGCTGGTCTCAAATTCCTGACCTTAGGTGATCTGCCCGCCTCAGCCTCCCAAAGTGCTAGGATTACAGGCATGAGCCACCATGCCCGGCCCTGTATTTTTAATTTTAACAGCAGATTCCTGCAATTCTTAGGGATGGAAGGAGCTGTCTTTTTGAGGGAGAGACTTTGCTAAACTCATAGGGAGGGCTGAGGCCTTGAGGGCAAGGATGTCAGCAGACTCTAGGACTTCAGAGGCAGGGAAAACCTGCTGGACTAGAGATTAGAGGAAGAGTTTGTTGTTTCTCCTCCTGGAAGGGAAGAGAAGGAGGAGGAGAGGGAGTGGGGAGGAAAGAGGTAGAAGGAGGAGGAGAGAAGCTGAGATTCTGTAGGGGAGAGAGGCGGGAACGGTGCTAGGTAGTGATACCACCTGTTCCAATTAAACCTGTTTGCTGTTACTGAGACGTGAATACCTCCCTCCATCTCTACAGTAAATTCTACTTCTTACACATGGAAGCGAGATCTTAGAAGTCTAGAAGGCCAAGAAAATCAACATTCCTTGGGATAACTGGGCTAAGAGGACCCTAGCTGACATCCTGTTTCTTTTGTTTTTTTCCTTTATATGAAACAAATATCTCTCTTTTTTTTTTTTTTGTTAAATAAAAACAAATACGTCTTGTGTAACGCTGAACTTTCACTTGGGAGTTAGACATCCTCACTTTCTAGGTCCTGAGTCGGTC
This sequence comes from Cebus imitator, assembly GCF_001604975.1. NCBI lineage: Eukaryota > Metazoa > Chordata > Mammalia > Primates > Cebidae > Cebus > Cebus imitator. The sequence continues at coordinate 208 of NW_016112292.1, read as the reverse complement.
ATGGATTTCAAAAGTCCTGCTATTTCACAGCATTCACGTCAATACAAGTAACAAAAGTCTGTAATTGCCTGCTTACTCTAATTGCCTTAGATTACATCTTATCTTTTCCTGTGCTCTGCTAATTCCAGCCTCTGAAATTACCTTCTTCACCTCTTTCCGAGGATAACTTTACTCTTAGTGTCCTGATTTTTTTTTTTTTTTTTTTTTT
>NW_016112291.1:0-1301 GCF_001604975.1 Cebus imitator | reverse complement strand
TTTTTGGAAATGGAGTCTCACTTTGTCACCCAGCCTGGAGTACAGTGGTGCGATCTCGGCTCACTGCAACCCCTGCCTCCCAGGTTCAAATGATTCTCCTGCCTCAGCCTCCAAAGTAGCTGGGATCACAGGCCGCACACCACCGTGCCCGGCTAATTTTTGTATTTTTTGGTAGAGACAGGGCTTCACTATGTTGGCCAGGCTGGGAGGTGACCAGCTTTGACAACAGCCTGTAAAACGTTTTCCACTCTAGCCACAGCCAGTTCTGCTATTTTCCTAAAACCACTCATACGGAGCACACCTGCCATACATTTTTTTTAACTTGATTTTTATTAGCAAATCCTGAATCACATTCACTAGAATAAAAAAGAATCTGGAGAGAGTGTTTCGGGCTTCTTTCTTATTGATTTATTTCCGTCCCACTCGGCTGTATTTTCACAGCGGCACCATCTGTCAATTAAGCAACAGCTCCACATAAGTAGTAAAAGCACAGAGCGTGCTTTGCCACAGGGCCGAGCTTGTTTGTTGAGGGACACGGGTTTTTGGAGACGTAGCTCCCATTCAGCCCTCAGGCTTTTGTGGGGAATGCATTTTAAAACTCTGTAGACCCAGATGGAGAGCTGGAGTTATAAAATAACAGTGTTTTGAGGATTCACTCTCAGAATCTTTCTCCTGGGTATTTCTAATAATTTATTTCCTTTATTATTTCAAAAACAAGAGTTTTCTTCTAGTCAACAATAATGTGTAATGCACTTGAAACATTTGTTAAGAGGATAGAGCTTATGTTAAGTGTTCTTACTACAATAAAATATTTAATACAACGGTTTTTATTAAATTACTTTAAAATTTATTTGATCAAATATTGAATATTCTCTAATAAACAATATTGGAATAAATAACCTTATCCCTGATCACTTCACACTTACGTGGGAATATTCATAAAATAAATTTCTAGTAGCAGGACTGCTGGAAGAGCACATGCTTTATAATTCTGATAGACACTGCTATCTTGCCACAGGGATTTGACCAATTTACATTTCCACCAACAATGTGTGAGAGGGTCTGTTTTCTGATGGCCTCAGGGACAGGATGTGTTACCAAGCTCTTAGATTTTTGCCAATTTGATAGGTGAAAGCGATGTTTCAGTGTAGTTTAGCTAGCATTTGTATTTTATGAATGAGGTTGAATCTCTTTTATATGTTTTACAGCCGTTTGTATTTTGCTGTTTTGTAAATCATTCAATCCTACCTATACTTTGCCAACTTTTTTATTGGGTTGTTGAACTTTTTTTTTTTTTTTTT
>NW_016112290.1:0-1301 GCF_001604975.1 Cebus imitator | reverse complement strand
GCCAGCTGCTGGCTGGCTTGGACAAGGTGGCCAGCGACCTGGACCGGCAGGAGAAGGCCATCACGGGGATCCTGCGACCACCGCTGGAGCAAGGCCGGGCTGTGCAGGACAGTGCCGAGCGGGCCAAGGACCTCAAGGTACCTGCAGGCCAAGAGCATAGGCGAGGCCCGGGTAGTCCTGCAATGGCCCCCTGGGGCCCCTATTCGAGGGCTTTTCCCCATGGGGTCCTGAGACACTCACTGCACGTGTCTGACAGAGACAGCCTGCTGCATGTAACCGGGTCCCCAGTTGTGGAGGTGGCAGGGCTCTTTCCAGACACATCCCCAGGAGAAAGACCTGGCAAGGTTTGCACTGTCCCTGCACGGCTTGTCAACTGGGTGCCTGGCACAGCATGTTGACTCTGGAATTCCGCAGGGCCGGGTCACTGGCTGGCTTGACCACAGTCAACGCTGGCTAAACCCCACACCTCAGTGTCTTCAGTAGGATGGGCATGCCCTGCTCGCAGGCGGTGGCAAGGACGGAGTGAGCTGATGCCAGGGAGCACATGGCGGGCCGCCACCCCCACCTCGTTTCCTACACACAGTCTCCTCCATCTTCCACACAGCCCTCTGAGGCAGGGAGTGGCACTCCAATTTTACAGAAGGGGATCTGGGATTGGAGAGGTGCCATAGCCCGAGGGGGCCTCCCAGTGAGGGCCGAATCAGGGCGAGAGGATGGTGGTCTTGGGTGTAGCCTGACCCTACAAGTCTTTTCCTAAGTTGCTGGGAGTTGCCATGCCCCCCCACCCATGAGTGGGTGGAGTCATAGTACCCACCTCCCAGGGTTGCCACAAAGATTAAACAGAAGCGTCCACGTGCTCAGAACAGCACAGGCCGGCAGCTGCCCCGGTGCTGTTGGTGTCACAGTGGTCAGCGGAGAACCTGCAGCAGTTCCCTGGGATGCTCATGAAAAATGCATCCCTCAGGCTGGCGTCCAGACCCCGGGTCAGATCCTGAGTGTGCCAGGCCTTTCCGGCTGCTTCTGCTGTCCCTGATAAGGGAATCTGTGCCCACTCTGGGCACATCCTTAGGGGAAGGGGCTACCTGGCTGTGTCCGACACGGAGGGCCCCTGATCCCCACAGAACATCACCAACGAGCTGCTACAGATCGAGCCTGAGAAGACGCGGAGTGCGGCTGAGGGCGAAGCCTTCATCCAGGCCCTCCCGGGCAGCGGCACCACACCCCTGCTGAGGACCCGGGTGGAGGACACCAACCAGAAATATGAGCGCCTGGTGCAGCTGCTGGACTTGGCCCAGGAGAAG
>NW_016112289.1:0-1301 GCF_001604975.1 Cebus imitator | reverse complement strand
AAAAAAAAAAAAAACTGTACTATGAACCATAATCTTTCCTGAAAAATCTCAACCTTAATATTCTACCAAGGATGTAGAATTATTTGGATGTTTGTTATAAAAACACAATTTCAGAATTAACTCTTGATTTCCTAACAAGTAGTTTTTTGCCTTTAAATTTTCTACAGTAAATGGTATCTTTCTATATCTCTTTGAAAACTATCAATTTTTAAATAATTAAAAGAATTACAACTGTATATTAGCTGTATTATGTAAATATTTGGATTTCAAATTTGAGAAAGTTATGTGTTATCATTGGGTGGCCAAGGATTTTCCAAAAATTATTTATATTTTTTGGTTGGACAAAGTAATAAATACCAGAATAGAATATTATCAAAAGATTCTCATGGCCTGTGATACTGTAATATAAAAAAATTATATTTGGTCTCTGCTACATTTCTGTCACAGAGCTTCCAAATCCCTTGTAATTTCCTGAACAGTAAGGGTACTGTATACATATTTTTTCTAATGTTTGATCTTTGGCCCAGGTTTCTGTCACAGAGCCCCTAATCCTTTAGAACTTCCTGGGTTAGAGGAGTGTCTTTTGTTCTAAGGAGGCAACTCTTACTGGGTTTCTAGATGGGGAGGCTGGTCACTAGAATGACCAATTGGTTTTTTTTTTACCTTTTTTAAATTTTGAGGTAGGGTCCCACTCTGTCACTCAGGCTTGAGTATGGTGATACACTCATGGCTCACTGAACGCCTGACTTCTGCAGAATCAGGTGGTTCTCCCACTTCAGTCTTCCGAACAGCTGGGACCACAGGCATATGCCACCATGCCCAGCTAATTTTTGTAAAAAAGAAGAAAAAAACACAAATAAATAAATAAATTATAAAAATAAAATAAAATGTATGACCTGCAGATTTGTGTGTGTGATCTTTTGACTCTTGTATATTTGCAACCTAATAGGGCAGTAAGAGATATGCTGTTCCTTTCAAAAACAAACACCCAAGTTAAATCTTTCATAGACATCTCTATCTTGAACTCATGGAATCAGAATTTAGGCTAGTGACTTTTTGAAAAATAAATTAGAAATATTTTAAATATTAATTTCTTTTGTCTCTACTTTATTGATATCTATATGCTTTCTCTTGAAGACCAAATTTACTAAAATATAACAAGTATACACCAGTTGATAACTTATAAAACTGTACTACGTCACGAGGTCAAGAGATCGAGACCATCCTGGTCAACATGGTGAAACCCCGTCTCTACTAAAAATACAAAAAATTAGCTGGGCATGGTGGCGCGTGCCTGTAAT
>NW_016112288.1:0-1301 GCF_001604975.1 Cebus imitator | reverse complement strand
CTTGTCATTCACAAGCATTCCAACTGTGATGTTTGAAACTGTCTACCTCCACAGATCCAGGACAGTCCCTTAAGTCCAAAGGCTCACTGCAGTTGCCCCTCAGCCCCCTTTAAATTTGGCTTCTGGTTTCTTTTTCCTTCTGCCCCTGAATGAGAAAAGGCTTCCTGAGGTCCTTCTGCCGCTTCAGCTTCTCCTCCTCCTTCTGCCTGGCCCTGAAGTGCTCTTTATTGTGCAGGTGCCGCTGCTCCTTGGCCTTCTTCATCTTCTGACTGTGCACCGTACTCAGAGCATCCAGCAGTGTGAGGATCTGACAAGGACAAAAGCCGGTGAGCATCAAAATGCTCTCTCAGCCACCGCACACTCGCGTGCTAAGCACTAAGGCTAGAGACAACCGCCATCCAAATGAATATTAACTGCACGAAAATGCGTCTTGCGCTAGGAATTCATTGTTGGCATGGAGACACAGCTGTGATCACATTTTACCTTTAACATCGCTGTTCATCATTCTGTGGACACTGTGTTCAGTTAACCAAAACAGAGGGGTTCCCCAGCACTGTGCCCATTATTCCCCATTGAAAAGCACAGGGCAGAGCAGGATCAGGCAAAGGAAGGGAAATTGACTCAGGTTCTTCCTCTGACTTTAGATTCAGTGCCCTGAATAACTGAGACTGCGGGAGAAACATGAAGTGTGCTGCTGAGAGTGTTCTTTCCCTATCTAAATGCAGCGTGCAGTGCGGCATGGGCGACAGCACCTTTCTTTCATGAGGCTGGCATATGATGGCCGGTCTCTGCCTGTCCTTCAGCACCTTGCCTGCCTTTGCTTGGGTCTTGGGCTTGTTCTTAAATGGCAGGGCCTTCTGCAAGGCCTTTGGAATGTGCAGTGAATTAATTTTTTTTCCCTCAGGATTGGCTGAATGAAAAATAAAAATAAAAATAATTGACATATTCAAATTATGATCAATGTGCATTGGAAACTTCGGCATAAAATCTTATTTGGTTGACTTTTCTACAAAATCAGTAAATAGAGTCCACTGGCCCCCGAGAAATCAGGACTCAATCACCCGCCAAATATGAACTGCCTCAGTGGACACTCACAATTCTCAGTAAACAGAGGAACAGAGAGCTTATACTTACAACTCTCCACCAAAACCCCCGTGCCCATTTCTATGCTATGGAACTATGGGGTCTCAACAGAGCAGATGAATGGATCCAAGGTATCTTTTAATGGAAATTTCAGGCCTTGCCTTTGGGCCACTGAGGTGGTTATTTCCCAGGCTAACAAAAATAATCTAGCTTTTTGT
>NW_016112287.1:0-1302 GCF_001604975.1 Cebus imitator | reverse complement strand
CCAGGATGGTCTAGATCTCTTGACCTCGTGATCCACCCGCCTCGGCCTCCCAAAGTGCTGGGATTACAGGCTTGAGCCACCGCGCCCGGCCATAATTTGTTGTTCTTGAACTCCCACCTCACCAACCTGACCTTCTGAAGATAACTTCTCTAAGGGAAGTTTGAATCTATCTCACATGAGTGTCCTCAGTTTCCCTCTCCTCAGCTCAAAATCTCCATGTGTCTGCTTTGCCTTGATTTGGCTTCATTTCATTGCTTCCCAGGCAACCTTCTGACTTCGGGATTGCAAGCTGGCTTCCCCCAGGCACTTTCCTATGGGGGAGGAGAAATGCTGCTAAGGCTATATTAGTATTCCTGAGGCTGCCTGGCAGCTGGCATAAATTCACTTACTGTAAATTCACAATTCACATTCTGATTTATATCCCAGACTCTTGGGGGTATGGTTAATGTGAGTCACTTTCCATGCTGGGTCAGCTTAGAGAGTTGTATCTTCTCCAGAGAGATTTTGGATGTAGATAAAGACCCAGGTGAAGACCCTGCCACGAGGCTCCAGCTGAGCAGCTGGCTGGACAACTTTGCTGTCATTGCTCTTTCTCTCTGTACATGACACAGGGGCTCTCTGACAGGGCTCCTAACACATAGAGCCTTGTATTGTCATTGGATGGATTAACTGGTATTGGCAGCTAGATTTTAAAGCCCCTAAGGTATGGGCCTTTACTTCGGGTGGAGTAAGAATGAAACCATGGATCTGCCAGGTTGGAAAGCCCATCTAGTTTGACTAGGTTGAAATTAAAATTGTTTTAATGTGGGTGATAGCAAAGGCGGGTGTATTAGTCTGTTTTCACGCTGCTGATAAAGACATACCCAAGACTGGGTGATTTATAAAGAAAAAGAGGTTTCATGGACTCACAGTTCTACATGGCTAAGGAGGCCTCACAGCCATGGTGGAAGGCAAAAGGCATGTCTCACATGGCAACAGGCGGGGGGGAGCTTGGGCAGGGAAACCTCCCTTAATAAAACCATCAGATCTCTTGAAATTTATTCACTATCATGAGAACAGCATGGAAAAGACCTATCCCCATGATTCAACTACCTCCCACCAAGTCCCTCCCACAACACGTGGGAAACACATGGGAACTGTGGGAGCAACAATTCAAGATGAGATTTGGGTGGGAATACACCAAGCCCTATCAGTGGGGTACTTGTTCAGGAAGCCTTTCATTTTGATTTGTTTATTCTCCATGGTCTTCCTCACAATAGTTACTACATAATTTGTTGTTCTTTTTTTTTTTTCTTTTTTTTT
>NW_016112286.1:0-1302 GCF_001604975.1 Cebus imitator | reverse complement strand
AACCTTCCAAGTAGCTGGGATTATGGGCATGTGCCTGCCACCATTCCCAGCTAATTTTGTATTTTTAGTAGAGATGGGGTTTACCATGTTGGTCAGGCTGGTGTTGAACTCCTGACCTCAGGTGATCCACCCACCTTGGCCTCCCAAAGTGCTGGGATTATAGGTATGAGCCACTGTGCTCAGCCAATTAAAATTCTTAAATGTGTTTGTTTTTAGACTGGCTTCTTATTTGTCAGTTCTTACCTTATCATTTGGGATTAGTTTATACAATCCTTGGGATTTCTTTGCCTGGTAAATACATAAACAGTGAAGTCTACCAGGGATTATATAGGAAAGTAATAGTTTTGATAGGTACTCTGATTTGTATGTTCTAAAATGTATCCAGATGCACAAGCATGTCCCTGTGGAGGGACATTTCTATGTTTTATGTTGCTCAGCACTTAAAATTTTGCTTTATTCACATGCTTATTACTAGAATGAGCTCCTTAGAGACTTTGCAATTATTACTATGAAACCTAGAATCAGGAATTTCATTGTTACATTTAGTTTTGAAATGGATGGTTTCTTTTAACCCTAAGATAACTTACCGTAGTTGAACAAGAAGCCAAGGCACAGTACTTGTTGACAGTAAAGAGTTGTCAGTGACTTGTGTGTTTTTATCTAACAGAATGTGAAGGTTGAGGTTGCTGCAACAGAAAGAACACTGCTAGGTTTTTTCCTTGCAAAGGTTCACAAAATTGATCCTGATATCATTGTGGTGAGTAGATGTTTGATCATGTCATGGGGAAGCTCTTCATTTCTTAGTTATTTTCACTGTGACTTTATTGGTGCTTTTGAGCAGCAAATAATCTTTTCGGAGTGAAATGATTCCATGGACTGGTGGGAATTGCTATACTTGCTGCTAGTAGGAGAGAAAAATAACAAGCCCACTGCAAGGTAGATTTTTTCCTCTAATACAAAAGCAACCTATGACTTAGTGTTGAAGTTAAGGATTCTCTGGCTATTTATGCTTAGAGACCAGCACATAAGTAAGTAAACGTGTGCAACCTGAGTTTGCCAAAATTTTGCTTTAGTAGCCCAGTTGTATGGTGGTCACAGGAGTTTATTAATTCACTTGATTTGGTGCAAATCACAAAACTAAGTACTTTAATTTTATGAACTCAGTGAATTTCTATGACATATACCTTTGAAAACTCAGGACTCGGAATATTTTTTTCTGTTGATGACCCAGTCTGTCCTAATAATTCATTGAGCTATTTTTTGCCCTAGTTCCTAAGAGTCCTAAAGCAACATTTTGCTTTA
>NW_016112285.1:0-1302 GCF_001604975.1 Cebus imitator | reverse complement strand
TTGGATAGTCCTGTGATTTTAACAATATTAATTATTCCAATCCATAAGCATGTAATACATTCTTTCTTCCTGTGTCCTCTTCAATTTTTTTCATAGATCTTTCACAGCTTTGGTCAAACTGATTCTATGTATTTTATACTCCTTTTAACTACTGTAAATGAGATTGCTTTCTTAATTTCTTTTTCAAGTTATGAATCTGAAAAAGTATAAAAATGCTACTAATTTTCATATGTTAATTCTGTATCCTGCAATTTTACTGAATTTGTTCATCAGTTTTACACTGGCTCTCATGGAGTATTTATATTTTTTAAAATATAATGTCATCTGTACACAAGCCTAATTTGACTTCTTCCTTCCTAATTTGTATACCTTTTGTGTCTCTTGCCTAATTGCTTTGGCCAGGACTTTCAGTATTACACTGAATAAAAGTGATAAAAATTGTACCATTGTTTTACAGGAAAGGAGTTCAATTTTACTCACTCAGTAGGATGTAGGCTGTTTCTTTTGTACCAGATTCTTGAAGGCTTATATCATAAAGATATGTTAAATTTTATTAGAGGCCTTTTATAAATCTATTGAAATGATAATATGTTTTTTTCTTGGTTCTGTTAATGTGATGTATCTCATTCAATGAGTTGCATATATTGAACCATCCTTGCCTCTCTGAGATGAATTTCACTTGATTATGATGAATCATCTTTTTAATGTATTGTTGAATTCATTTTACTAATATTTTTGTTGAGGACTTTTGCGTCTATGTTCACCAGTAACATTGACCTGTAGTTTTCATTTGTTGTGTCCTTGCCTGGTTTTGATATCAGGGTGATATTGGCCTCATGGAGTGATGAAAGTATTCTCTCCTCCTCAATTTTTGTGAAGAGTTTGATTAATATTAGTATTAGTTCTTTAAGTGTTTAATATAATTCAACAGTAAAGTTATCAGGTCCTGGGCTCCTCTTTAATGGGAGACTTTATATTAAGGTTTCAATGTCATTATTAATTATTCTTTTGTTGAGGTTTTCTATTTCTTTATTGTTCAATCCTGATAGGTTGTGTGTGTCCAGGAATTTATGCATTTCTTCTAGGTTTTCCAATTTGCTGATACAACATTGTTCACAATAGTCTGAAATTTTTTATGTCTTATTTATGTCTCTGATTTTGAGTCTTCTTCCTTTGTTAAACTAAAGGTTTGCCAATTTTGTTTATCTTTACAAACAAAAAACTTTTTATTGTGTTGATCTGTATCTTTTTGTAATCTCAATTTTATTTTTGCTTTTTTTTTTTTTTTTTTTTTTTTTTTTT
>NW_016112284.1:0-1302 GCF_001604975.1 Cebus imitator | reverse complement strand
TTGAATGGGCTTGTTAGTTTTTTTCTTGTAAATCTGTTTTAGTTCTTTGTAAATTCTGGATATCAGCCCTTTGTCAGATGGGTAAACTGCAAAAATTTTTTCCCATTCTGTTGGTTGCTGATTCACTCTAATAACTGTTTCTTTTGCTGTGCAGAAGTTGTGGAGTTTGATTAGGTCCCATTTGTCTATTTTGGCTTTTGTTGTCAATGCTTTGTCAATTTGTATATTCTGTTAATCCTCCAATAATCCCATTAAGGGTGGGTTATTACATGTATGATTAAAAACAACAACAACTTGCTTGTATTCAAGCAATTTACATTTTAATCTTGTTGTTAAATTGTTGACTAATCCTGAAACTAATGCTCTTTGCTTCTATTATCTTTATATATAAATATATCAGTAAACATAATTTAAATTTACAAAATATATTTACAAAATAATTTTTTTTGGTTTTAACATTTTAGTTTTTAGTTTGTTGTTTATAGAAAGTTATATCCTCCTTTTTTGGAAGAATTGAGATCTTTCAGATGTCTGTTAGGTTAAAATTGCACTTCACAATTGTTTTGTACAATTCAAATAATTTTAAAATATTCATGAAGAAAAAACAAAATATTTCTTTAAGAAATTATTCAACTTGGTAGAAAGTTTGTTGTTAATAAATTCTAGAAGTTAAATAGAGTGTGAAATAATTCTATTTTAAGAATCTTGCTCTATGTGAAATCTAAACGGATTTGTCATGAGGAGAAAATGATTGACACTCTGGTGTTTAAGGTAGATAAAATAAATTTTCTCTGATTGGGAAAGAGACTCGTAAACCCTATTTCATTCATTCATTCAGTCAGTCAAGTTATGGGCAGAAAGCCATATATGGGCAATATCTCTTAATTCTGAAAATTCATACATAGGGGAAGTCCTCTAATCATGTAAACATAAAACTCGGTCTTGCGTCTTGGGAGATAGACAAAGAAATTGGGATTTGTTGGGTAATGAATGAATTTGAAAGGGGTGGAAGTAATGCCTCTTGGTTGTAAAGCATTTTAGGGGTGGCTAGTGGTGAAGGATAAAGGAAATATTGACAATGACAATTTTCAACAAAAATAAAAATCCATAGTTCAATTTCCACATGAATTGGAGACCGTAGAAAACCAGCAAGTATATCATTTGAATTTCTGAAATGTACATAAGGAACAGTTCATAGTTAGAACACCTGATGACCAGGTTTTATTTGCTGGGATGAACCAGAATTTGTTGAAGTTTTTTTGTTGCTTGTTTTTGATTTTGTGTATGTGTGTGTGTGTGTGT
>NW_016112283.1:0-1302 GCF_001604975.1 Cebus imitator | reverse complement strand
TTTTAGAGCAATATTTCTCATTGCAGCCTATAGTCTAAGTCATCTGTAATATCCAAACGCAGCTTTTACAAGAAACGTATTTCTAACTCGCTGAATCTACACATAGATGCAACTTCCTAAGGTGAAGGAACACAAAGCAGAGCAGTTTCAACTAGACGTTTCTCCTGTGTTTTAAATGCAGTCTTACTGCTAGTTCTCATATGCCTGTATATGGCTGTAAATATCTGTTTCCAGATTCTCCAAAGAAAGGATTTCTGAACTGCTGCACACACACATCACTTTATCTCTGTACGTTGATTCTTCAGCTTAACAACCATTATGCTAGATAGCTCCGTTTTTGTTTTAGAGCAAGATATTTCTCATTACAGCCTATAGCCTCATTCACTCTAGAATATCCAAACGCAGGTTTTAGAAGAAACGTGTTTCTAACTCGCCGAATCTAAACATAGATGCAACTTCCGAACGTGAACGAACACCAAGCAGAGAAGTTTGAAATAGACGTTTATCCTGTGTTTTAAACGCAGTGTTGCTTCTAGTTCTTATGTGCCTGTATACGGCTGGAAATATCTGTTTCCAGATTCTCCAAAGAAAGCGTTTATGAACTGCTGCAGTTCAGAAACTGCTGCTTAGTTCAACTTTCTAAATTGATTCTACAGCTTAACAACCATTCTCCTAGAGAGCTGCGTTTTTGTTTTAGAGCAATATATTTCTCATTGCTGCCTATAGTCTCAGTCACTCTGGAATATCATAACGCAGCTTTTAGAAGAAGCGTGTTTTTAACTCGCTGAATCTAAACATACATGTAACTTCCTAAGGTGAACGAACACAAAGCAGAGCAGTTTGAAACAGACGTTTCTCCTGTGTTTTAAACGCAGTGTTACTGCTAGTTCTCATATGCCTGTATATGGCTGGAAATATCTGCTTCCAGATTCTCCAAAGAAATTATTTCTGAACTGGTGCACACACACATCAGTGTAACTCTGTCAGCTGATTTTACAGCTTGACAACCATTCTGCTAGATAGCTACGTTTTTGGTTCAGATCAATATATTTCTCAATACAGCCTATAGTCTCAGTCACTCTGGAATATCCAAACGCAGATTTTAGAAGAAACGTGTTTGTAACTCGCTGAATCGAAACATAGATGCAACTTCCTTAGGTGAGTCAACACTAAGCAGAGCTGTTTGAACTTGACGTCTCTCCTGTGCTTTAAAGGCAGTCTTACTGCTAGTTCTCATATGCCGGTATATGGATGGAAATATCTGTTTCCAGATTCTAAAAAGAAAGCATTTCTGAACTGCTG
>NW_016112282.1:0-1302 GCF_001604975.1 Cebus imitator | reverse complement strand
TACATTATATTGTAGTTACGCTAAGTTCAATCATAAAGTTAAGTCTAGTAAGACAGTGGGATTTTCTTTTTGGAACCCAAATGTTATATATATATATTACATATGCACACATTGTCATACATAGCCCACGGCTATATTATTATGCAGGTTCCAGTGTCATGGAAACTCATTAAGCTTTTCTGTGTCTCTGTGCCTAAAATCTACTGACAAAAATACAGTTTAACCACACACGCTGAAATACAGTTTAGAGGGAAGAGGAGGTGCTATTTATACAGGATAGATAGAAGTTTTAAAATAGTGAAATAAATCTGCTTTCTGTTAAAATAAAACTCATAAAATGTGCAATCAATATTCCTGGGTCATCCATTTCTTCCTTCTTATTTTCTCACAGTGATACTTCAGGTCTTTTGGGATAGTCACTTTGTGGGTATCTTGGAATAAAACAGTCATTTTAATTCTGTGATGGCCACAAGCAGGGTGTCTGGTTCATTTAGGGTCTCAGCCCTAAAAGGCCGAGCCTAATTACTGCGAGGAGGAGCTGGCAGGGATCAGCTCCCAGGACCTGTGTGGGATCTTGGAAGTCCCTCCCTGTTGGGCTGTGCTGTGGCTGCCTCAAGGTGCTGTAGTTCCAGTTTGCCCTGCGGATGCCGAGATGGAGATGGGAAGTGGGTGTGGGAGAGTGGCCAGAGGTGGGGATAGAGGCAGGTAGGGAAGGAAAACCTTTGGTTTGTAGGACATGGGTGGTATCTTGATCCCGGCAACTATGCGTGATGACAGCAAAGGCACAGTCTTAGGGGACAGTCGTGCCGTAGCCAGCACAGAGGCCAGGCTGGCTGCGGGCCCGCACACTCACCCGTGCTGCTCTGGATGGTCCTGACGGTGGTGGTGGTGCGCGGCGGCGAAGACGACCTCAGGGACACGCACTCGTCGTCCTGGGAGCAGCCCTTCTCGATGGCCCGCACGTAGCTGTGGCTCCGCATGCGGAAGCAGCCGGGCATGGGCAGGTCCAGCGCCTCCACGGCCTGCGACTCCAGCTCGCTGAACACGGACTCGCACACGGACTCGAACTGCCCGTTCACTTCCATCTCGCTCACCTGCGGGCAGACATGGGCGCTGTGACACTCGCCTCCTGGTGGAGGAGCAACCTCTCCAAGCATCTGGGAACTTCAATCCCCAGAAGAAAAAGCAGCGTCTGGTTATGTTAAACTCAAATGCATTTTATTTCCTTTCTGTTACAGGCTATAATTGAATGGCATTTATCTTATAATTTCAAACAATCGAGATATATATATATATATATAT
>NW_016112281.1:3587-4890 GCF_001604975.1 Cebus imitator | reverse complement strand
TAGCTGGGATTACAGGCACGCGCCACCGTGCCCAGCTAATTTTTTGTATTTTTAGTAGAGACGGGGTTTCACCATGTTGACCAGGATGGTCTCAATCTCTTGACCTCGTGATCCACCCGCCTCGGCCTCCCAAAGTGCTGGAATTACAGGCATGAGCCACTGTGCCCGGCAAAATTAATAGTATATTATTTTACTAATTGCACTTCTATGTGATAAAATCCACTAAATTTAAAAACCTTGAAGTTATGTGTAGACTTAATTTTTGAATTTAACATTTTTAACATGTTAAATACTATTGTGCACTCAATGAAGTAGTATTTTGCCACTGACCTTAACCCATTCCACCTTAGGAGTGTAGGTAAAAGATTATAACAATATATTTCTTGACATAATAAAGTACCATCTCTAGTAATCTTTTTTTGCCAATGGCTTTAAACTGCAAAAAAGTTAAAGAATGCTGTTCCTGAAGGTTAAATTTTTATTGTTCTTTGTCATTTAAATTTACTTAATTTTTGGGGTGTATAGTATGTGTATATATTTAAGCCACATATGGCATATTTTGATACATGCATACAATATCTAATAATCACCTGATGGTAACTTAGGTATCTATCACCTCTAGCATTTATTTGTATTACAGAAAATTTAGTTTTACACTTTTTGTTATTTTAAAATGTACAATTGTTACTGATGGCTTGGCGTGGTGGCTTATGACGGTACTCCTCACACTTTGGGAGTCCGAGGTGGGTGGATCACCTGAGGTCAGGAATTTGAGACCAGTGTGGCCAACATGTCAAAACTCCCATTTGTACTAAAAATACAAAAATTATTGGGCTGGGCACCATGGCACACCTCTGTAATCTCAGCACTTTAGGAGGCTGAGGTGGGTGGATCACGAGGTCAGGAGTTCCAGACCAGCCTTGCCAATGTGGTGAAACCCTGTCTCTGCCAAAGATACAAAAAGTTAGCTGGGCGTGGTGGTGGAGGACTTCTGTAATCCCATTTACTCTGGAGGCCGAAGCAGGAGAATCATTTGAAACTGGGAGGTGGAGGTTGCAGTGAGCTGAGATCATGCCACTGCACTCCAACCTGGGCAACAGAGCAAGACTTTGTCTCAAAATGAATAAATAGTATTGACTGACTACAGGGTAATTTCTTTGGTTATAGTATTATTTAGAAGTATTAATAAAAGGCCGGGCGCGGTGGCTCACGCCTGTAATCCCAGCACTTTGGGAGGCCGAGGCGGGTGGATCACGAGGTCAAGAGATCGAGACCATCCTGGTCAACACGGTGAAACCCCGTC
>NW_016112281.1:0-1002 GCF_001604975.1 Cebus imitator | reverse complement strand
GAACCCAGGAGGCGGAGGTTGCGGTGAGCCGAGATTGCGCCATTGCACTCCAGCCTGGGTAACATGAGTGAAACTCCGTCTCAAAAAAAAAAAAACAAAACACTGCTGAAAGGAATCAGAGACAAATAAAAGGCATTTTATGCTCATAAATTTGAAGAATCAATATAATTAGAATGTCCCAATCTACAGATTAAGTTCTTTTCTATCAAGCTATCAATGACTTTTTAAAAATAGAATTAGAAAATATGCTATTCTAAAATTGACTTTGAAGAATACAAGAGCCAAGTTAACTTTAGGGAAAAAGCATAAACCTAGAGACTTCCTATTACTTGAATTCTGGTACAAAATATACATATAGACCAATGAAATGGAAGAGAGAACTCTGAAATAAAGGTACATTTATACAACCAGTTTATTTTTGATAGAGACAACAGAAATAAAAATATAAGTCAAGGTAGTTTTAAGTCTTTCATCTACCTCGAGTTATATGTTTTGTTTTGTTTTGGTCTTGAGACAGAGTCTTGCTGTGTCTCCCAGGCTGGAGTTCGGTGGAGTGATCTAGGCTCACTGTGCAACCTCCATCTCCCGGGAGGCAAAAAATTCTTTTGCCTCAGCCTCTTGAGTAGCTGGAATAGCATGTCTGGTGAATTATGTTTATACAAGAGGCAGAGGTCCAATTTTCTTCTCCATATAACCAGTAATTTCAGTACCATTTATTAGATAAGAAGGGACTAAAGCTGGCCGCGGTGGCTCATGACTGTAATCCCAGCACTTGGGGAGGCAGAGGTGGATGGTCAGGAGTAAGAGACCAGCCTGATCAACATGGTGAAACCCCATCTCTACTAAGAATACAAAATTAGCCAGATGTGGTGGCACATGCCTGTAATGCCAGCTACTCGGGAGGCTGAGGCACGAGAATCGCCTAAACCTGGGAGGCAGAGGTTGCGGTGAGCCAAGATCTCACCACTGCATTCCAACCTGGGTGACAGCGAGATTCCATCT
>NW_016112280.1:0-1303 GCF_001604975.1 Cebus imitator | reverse complement strand
CTGTCTCAATGCAATAAAGTAAAAAAATAAAGGCCAGGTGTGGTGGCTCAAGCTTGTAATCCCAGCACTTTTGGACGCGGAGGTGGGTAGATCACGAGATCAGGAGTTCAAGACCAGCCTGGCCAAGATGGTAAAACCGTCGTCTCTACTAAAAATACAAAAATTAGCTGGTCGTGGTAGTGGGCACCTGTAATCCCAGCTACTCAGGAGGCTGAGGCAGAAAATTGCTTGAACCGGGGAAGCGGAGGTTGCAGTGAGCTCAAATGGCGTCACTGCACTCCATCCTGCGCAACAGAGTAAGACTCCGTCAAAAAAAAAAAAGCACTTAAAAATCTCTGAGTGAGGGGGCCTGGGTGGTTCCAGGCCCGGGCCCCCCCCCCCACCCGCCGGACGGACCATGCTAAGTTCCACTGGCTTCTTCTGGGCTATTGACTGCCCCTGTTGGTCTGGGGCGCCAGGGGGTCCCTGCTAGCAACCCTACTGCCACTTCCGGTACTGCAGGACCCGGGTCCCCAGCGCACTGGATGATGGCGGAGCAGTGTGGAGCGGTGCAGCACTCCCCCACCCCCCACCCCCCGGCAGCAGAGCTCGCTAGGAATGCCTGGGCCTACACCTGCTGG
Organism: Cebus imitator; assembly: GCF_001604975.1. Classification (NCBI taxonomy): domain Eukaryota; kingdom Metazoa; phylum Chordata; class Mammalia; order Primates; family Cebidae; genus Cebus; species Cebus imitator. The sequence continues at coordinate 683 of NW_016112280.1, read as the reverse complement.
GCATCGCCCCCTCAAGCCTGTTGTTTCCTGAACCTCCCTCGGCCTCGGGCTTGGTTACGACCCCTACAACCCCGAGCTACCCAAGCTCTGGGCCGCAGAGAGAGAATGGCGCCCTCGGCCTGGGGGAGGAGCCGCAGCCTGACGTGCTGGAGCTGGAGCTGGAGCTGGTCAACCAGGACATCCAGGCCGTGCACAGTGAGGTAGAGCTGGAGCAGCTGCGCTACCGGGAGCTGCTGGAGATGGCCCGTGAGCACTGTGCAGCCGAGGACCCTGCCCTGGCACCCTGCAGCCCTGACACAGGCCCCATCGTGGGTTTGGATGACGATGCCTTCCCACCGGCCTTCCACTACAGCCCCGGCAGCCACAGCCTGTTAAACCCCAATGCCAGCTACCATCCCACCCCGCTGGCCACCCCTGCCGAGCAAGGCAGCAAGTAATCGCTGGCATCCCCGGACAGGGGTCAGGGCAGAGGCAGAGGGGGCAGTGGTGCCCTGGAGTACGTCCCCAAGGCCGTGAGCCAGCCCCGGTGGCACAACCGCCCCATTTCCAGCAGCAAGTACGTGGTGGACAACTCCCAGCCACCCACTCCAGACCTGGAGTACGACCCGCTCTCCAACTACTCCTCCCAGCACCCCAGCAGGGACAGGTACTGAAACAAGCATGCCGCCAAGTGGCCCCAGGGA
>NW_016112279.1:0-1303 GCF_001604975.1 Cebus imitator | reverse complement strand
TGGCCATTATTAAGCAACTGGAGACCTGGGCAATAGTGGGATTGTCTTTGATTGCCCATTCTCACGTTCAACTGTTTAACCTTCTGAGTTCCCGCTATGTGCCAGGCCCAGGTTGGTGCTGGGAATACTTTAGTGAGCAAGGTAAATTCGGCCTCTTCCCTGACATAATATTGGCAACAATTTTAAGATCTGGCAGTTTCCAATTTGGAGAGGATGTGGAGCAACAGGAACAGTGTAGCAGTAGCCGGTGGATGGGAGGCTCACATACAGTCCTCCTCCCAGGCACTCTACTCAGACATGTGCCTAAGGAGACAGGAACGTAGCAGAACGTGCACACAAAACTGCAAACAATCCAAATGTCCATCAACAAGTAATGCACAAATAAATATGGTAGAGCCATACAGAGGAATGTTATGCAGCGGTAAAGCCAGAGAGCTGTGTCTGTGAATACAGATGCATCTCACAATCATTGCATTGAAGTTCCTCCCTTCCCAAAGTGAGTTTCAGAGCACATAAATATAACACCATTTATGTGAAGCATTAAAAAATACGAAGCAGTACCGTGCAGTATATTGTTTAGAGGTACATACAGAGAACCACATGCACATGTTAAACACCAGATTCAGGAAAGCGGTCACGTGGCGGTGGGAAGGCAGTGTGTTCCAGGAAAGGCGAGGAGGTTAGCGGAGGATACACAGAGGCTTCTGCTGTCGAATTTCTTAAGCAGGGTGGTGGGTCGGTGAGTGTTCATTATGCCATTTTATAGGTCTTAAATATTTCATAATATACTAAAAATAAATAAAATATCATGGGATTATGGCTATGAGAAGGGGAGCAAAGAGAGCTAAACGCACCCAGAGCAGAAGCTGATAGAATCAAGGAAGACTTCTTAGATTAGGTGGCATTTAAGACACAGTAGGAATTAAACCAAGAGAGAAGGGAGGAAGTTTGTTCCAGGAAGAGGGAAGAGCATGTCAGGAGGCCCATGGGTAGGAAAGTTTGGCAGAGGAATTGAGAGAAATGTCATAGGGTTGGAGTATAAAGACAGAATTAGGAATTTGTACCCTATCCTAATGGCCATAGGGAGTCAGTCACAGGGATTTTAATTATTATTATTATTATTATTATTATTATTATTATTACTTGAGACAGAGTCTTGCTTTGTTGCCCAGGCTGCAGTGCAATGGTGTGATCTCGGCTCACTGCAACCTCTGCCTCCCAGGTTCAAGCGATTCTCCTGCCTCAGCCTCCCAAGTAGCTGGGATTACAGGCACACGCCACCACGCCTGGCTAATTTTTGTAT
>NW_016112278.1:0-1303 GCF_001604975.1 Cebus imitator | reverse complement strand
TTTCTTCTAAAAGCTGCGTTTGGATATTCCTGAGTGAATGGGAGTTGAGGGTGTAATGGGAAATATCTGGCTCTAAAACAAAAACGGAGCTATCTAGCAGAATGATTGCGAAGGTGTCTATTCAACCTACAAAGCTAAACAGATGTGTGAATGTAGTAGTTTTGAAACCCTTTCTTTGGAGAATCTAGAAAGAAACAATTCCGGCCATATACAGGCCCATAATAATTAGCAGTAATATCACGTCAAAACCACAGGAGAAACGTCTCTTTGAAACTGCTCCGCTGTGTGTTTGTTCACCTTAGGAAGTTGCATCTATGTTTAGATTCAGCGAGTTAGAAACACGTTTCTTCTAAAAGCTGCTTTTGGATATTCCAGAATGACTGAGACTAAAGGCCGTAATGAGAAATATCTTGCTCTAAAACAAAAATGCGGCTATCTAGCAGAATGGTTGTCAAGCTGTACAATGAACTTACAGAGTTAAACAGATGTGTTTGTGCAGCAGTTCAGAAATCCTTTCTTTGGAGAATCTGGAAACAGATGTATTTTCAGCCATATACAGACATATAACGTCTAGCAGTAAGACAGCGTTTAAAACACAGGGGAAACGTCTATTTCAAACTGCTCTGCTTGGAGTTCCTTCACCTTAGGAAGTTGCATCTACGCTTAGATTCAGCGAATTAGAATTACGTTTCTTCTAAAAACTGCGTTTGTATATTCCAGAGTGAATGGGAGGATAGGCTATAATGAGAAATATCTTGCTCTAAAAGAAAAACGCAGCTATCTAGCAGAACAAGCAGTAAGACTGGGTTTAAAACACAGAAGAAACGTCTATTTCAAACTGCTCTGCTTTGTGTTCGTTTACCTTAGGAAGTCGCATCTATGTTTAGATTCAGTGAGTTAGAAACACGTTTCTTCTAAAATCTGCATTTGAATACTATGGAGTGAATGGGAGTATAGGATGTAATGAGAAATATCTTGCTCTAAAACACAAACGCAGCTGTCTAGCAGAAGGGTTGTCAAGCTGTACAATCAACTTACAGAGCTAAACTGATGTCTGTGTGCAGCAGTTAAGAAGTCCTTTCTGGAGGGGGTGATCCAAGATGGCCGTTTAGGAACAGCTCAGGATTGCAGCTCCCAGTGAAAGCGCAGAGGGTGAGTGGACGCCGTGTTTTTATTGCCCACAGACTAGGAAATTCCCGGGCAGAGGTGCTCCACGGTCACCAGCGCGGCTGTTTCGGCCAGCGCGGCTGTGCCGGCCAGCGCCGGCCAGCGCCGCTGCTTTGCCCCGCGCGGCTGCTTTGCC
>NW_016112277.1:0-1303 GCF_001604975.1 Cebus imitator | reverse complement strand
CTAAAAACAGCACCCTTCATGCGTCTTACAGTGCAAACTGATGTTTAACACGTGCACAGCACCTAGAGGGAGGCCGTCAGAGTCCTCTGCTCCTACTTGTTGGCTCTGTGACTTCGGCCAATTACTTGACCTATCTATGCCTCAGCAACTTTACTTGCCATATGCAAAGAACAACAGTACGTGACTCAGGACTAATATAAAGATGAAACCAATGGATGTTTAAACACAGGCCTGGCCCGTTGTAAGCCCTCACTAAATGTGAGCTGTTATAGTATTATATATTCCTGTGGACTGAGATGTGTTTTTGCTATCTTCAAGAGCGGCTTGCTGGGTGTCGTGGCTCACATCTGTAATTCCGGCACTTTGGGAGGCTGAGACAGAAGGATTGCATGAGGCCAAGGGTTTGAGACCTGCCTGGGCAACATAGCGAGGCCCCATCTCTACAAAAAATAAAATATTAGCTGGGTGTTGTGGCATGTAGCTATAGTCTCGGTTACTTGGGAGGCTGAGGTAGGAGGGTCACTTGAACCCAGGAGACCGAAGCTGCAGTGAGCCATGATTGCATTGCTGCACTCCAGCCTGAGTTACAGAGTAAGAACCTATCTGAAAGAAAAAGAAAACAAGTAAGAGTGATTTCAAAAAAGTCATTTTCTTTCAATTAATGTTCCTCACCATCAAGATACCTTAACAGTTAGAGAAGCACATTCATATCTTGAAGCAGTGATGCCCGATAGAAATAGAATGTGAGCTTCGTGGACAACTTTAAAGTTTCTTGTAGCCACATTAAAAAGGTGGAAGGAGACAGGTAACATTAATTTTAATGAAATATTTCATTTAGCTTAATTGTGATAGCCAAAATAATGATCTCCTTGAAGATGTTCAAAACCTACAAATGTGTTTTGTTTTATGGCAAAAAAAAAAAAAAAGGCATTAAGGTTGCAGATGGAATTGTTTGCTAGCCAGCTGATTTTAAGATAGGGATGTGATCTAGATAATTTGTAATCATGAAGGTCCTTAAAAGTAGATGAGGAATGGCCGGACGTGGTGGCTCATGCCTGTAATCCCAGCACTTTAGGAAGCTGAGGCAGGTGGATCACTTGAGGTCAGGAATTCGAGACCAGCCTGGCCAAAATGGTGAAACCCCATCTCCACTAGAAATACAAAAATTATCTGGGCATGGTGGTGGGTGCTTGTAATCCCAGCTACTCAGGAGGCTAAGACAGGAGAATTCCTTGAATGCAGGAGGTGGATGTTGCAGTGAGCTGAGATCACGCCACTGCACTCCCGCTTGGGAGACAAAGCA
>NW_016112276.1:0-1303 GCF_001604975.1 Cebus imitator | reverse complement strand
GAGGCGGTGCCCTGTGCTGGGAGGCTGTGCCCTGTGCTGGGAGGCTGTGAGCTCTGCTGGGAGGCTGTGCCCTGTGCTGGGAGGCGGTGCCCTGTGCTGGGAGGCTGTGCCCTGTGCTGGGAGGCGGTGCCCTGTGCTGGGAGGCTGTGCCCTGTGCTGGGAGGCGGTGACCTGTGCTGGGAGGCTGTGCCCTGTGCTGGGAGGCCGTGTGCTCTGCTGGGAGGCCGTGCCCCGTGCTGGGAGGCCGTGCCCCGTGCTGGGAGGCAGTGCCCTGTGCTGGGAGGCTGTGCCCTGTGCTGGGTGGCGGTGCCCTGTGCTGGGAGGCGGTGCCCTGTGCTGGGAGGCTGTGCCCTGTGCTGGGAGGCCGTGTGCTCTGCTGGGAGGCCGTGCCCTGTGCTGGGAGGCCGTGCCCTGTGCTGGAAGGCTGTGCCCTGTGCTGGGAGGCTGTGCCCTGTGCTGGGAGGCTGTGCCCTGTGCTGGGAGGCGGTGCGCTCTGCTGGGAGGCTGTGCCCTGTGCTGGGAGGCTCTGCGCTCTGCTGGGAGGCAGTGCCCTGTGCTGGGAGGCAGTGCCCTGTGCTGGGAGGCTTTGCCCTGTGCGGGGAGGCAGTGTCCTGTCCTGGGAGATGTAGGTGACAGGGGGATGGAGGCAGCAAACCACCATGCCATGTGTATACCTATGCAACAACCCTACAAGATCTGCACATGTACCCCAGAACTTAAAGTAAAATTTTAAAAAAAAATTTTCCATGTTTGTGCTGGGAATAATTATCCACTTGCCCACTTGCCCACCCCCTACACCAATCACTGTTGAGAATCTATTAATACGTCATTGAGAGTGTCCCCAGCACTCAGTGAAACCTGTGGATGAGCACGACAATGTCCTGGTAATAGCACAAACTTCAATACATGATGTCATCACTAGAGACTGCTCAAATAAATTATAGAGCACACACATGATGGAACAGCTGTTCAGAATTAGATAGCAATTAGAGCTGGGTGCGGTGGCTCACGCCGGCAATCCTAATACTTTGAGAGGCCGAAGCGGGTGGATCACCTGAGATCAGGAGTTCGAGACCAGCCTGGCTAACATGGTGAAACCCTGTCTCTACTAAAATTACAAAAATTAGCCAGGCATGGTGGCACACACCTGTAATCCCAGCTAACTGGGGCGCTGAAGCAGGAGAATCACTTGAATCTGGGAGGCGGAAGTCGCAGTGAGCCGAGACCCTGTCACTGCACTCCAGTGTGGGTGACACAGTGAGATACTGTCTCAAAAACAAAACAAAACAGTAAATAAATAAAA
>NW_016112275.1:0-1303 GCF_001604975.1 Cebus imitator | reverse complement strand
CTCCGACTCCCTTCTTCATGGCGTCGCTCCTGTGCTGTGGGCCGAAGCTGGCCGCCTGCGGCATCGTCCTCAGCGCCTGGGGAGTGATCATGTTGGTGAGGGGACTCCCCGGCAAGGATCCGAGAGGGCCTGAGGGGTTCCGGGCTGGGAGCTAGGACACTCTGGGCCGCAGGCAGGCCGAAGGAGCCGGGGATCAGCTGGCCCCGGGGGAAGAGACAGAGATTGGAAAATGGGAACTGGAGCGAAGGGCCCTGGAGTGGGAGGAGCTGGGGCTGGTAAATGTGGAGACCCCTCAAGACAGGAGAAACAAGAGCGGGGTTCCTGAGAGGTGCTTGAGTTGAATGGAGGACATGGGGGGAAAGAGAGTGCTTGTTTTAGAAACGGGTAGTTGGGCCTTGTTTCCCCAGTAATCCACCCACCGCCACTTCAAGAAGAAATGAATATGTAGAAGTGCCGGTTCTCCCTCCCCTCTTCCGCACTGTCCCGTGATGGTGACGCCTCCAGGGAGGACGATCTGCTGGGTTCCTGGGAGAGATGGCTTGGTCAACCTATTCCTACCCTTGCCTCAGCCACCTGTCTCAGTGTCACCACCTCACGCCCTGTTCCAGGTGGCTGAGTCCGAATCCAGTAACCACCACCTCGTTTTGGTTAATCTCCGGCTCGGGTGTTGTAGCAACATTAGAAATGGGAGGGGTTTACGAAGTGAACGTGAGGGCAGGTGCCTGAATTCAACAACCTACCCATTCCCCTTTTCCAGATAATGCTCGGAATATTTTTCAATGTCCATTCCGCTGTGTTGATTGAGGACGTTCCCTTCACGGAGAAAGATTTTGAGTAAGTAGTCGGGTGGGGGAGGCGGGCTGGGAGCATGTGGGAGGAGGCGAGGCCGGGTGATCTGGGCCCCTAGGTTTAGACAACTGGGAGAGGAGAGCTGTTTTCTTGAGAACGTAGTTAGGAGCTAGGGAGTCAGACCTCAGCCGCCATCCCAAACCCACCACTCGAGGTGTGGCGTCTTTAGGTATTTTACCTTTCCGTCCGTCTCAGTCCACCTCTGCAAAATGTCAGCTATAACAGATCTCAGCCCATGGGATGGTCGAGAAGACTGAATAATACACGTAAGAGCGCCTAGACCGCTGCCGGGCACATAGCGCTCGGCAAGTGTTAACTGCTCTTAATGTTTGACACCTTTGCTTCATTCCCACCCCCAGGAATGGCCCCCAGAACATATACAACCTTTATGAGCAAGTCAGCTACAACTGTTTCATCGCCGCGGGCCTCTACCTCCTCCTCGGGGGCTTCTCTT
>NW_016112274.1:0-1304 GCF_001604975.1 Cebus imitator | reverse complement strand
CTGGAAAAAAAAAAAAAAAAGGAATGAACAGGAACTAGGTGAAACCCACAAAAGTTAAAAAAGGTACAGAGGAAAACATTAATGAAATGTAAATAGTAAATATAGAATAAAGCAGAAAGAAAAAAAGGATACTGCTTTTTGAAATAAATATGAACAGGCTGAATTGACCTATTATAATTCAGAGCTTAGCTGGGTGCTGTCTCATACCTGCAATGGCAGCAGTTTGGGAGGCCGAGGTGGTAGGATCACTTCAGGCCAAGAGTTTGCAACTAGTCTGAGCAACATAGTGAGATACCTTCTCAACAAAAAATTTAAAAATCAGCGGGGCATGGTGGTGCACACCTGTAGTCCCAATTGTTCAGGAGGCTGAGGCTGGAGGATCACTTGAGCCCAGGAGTTTGAAGCTACCATGAGCTGTGATTGTACTACTGCCTGGCCAACATGGCAAAACCCATCTCTACTAAAAATACAAAAATTAGGCCAGGCACAGTGGCTTATGCCTGTAATCCCCAGCACTTTGGGAGGCTGAGGTAGGCAGATCACCTGAGGTCAGGGGTTTGAGACCAGCCTGACCAAGAAAACCTGGTCTCTACTAAAAATACAAAAATTAGCTGGGCGTGGTGGCAGGTGCCTGTAATCCCAGATACTCAGGAGGCTGAGGCAGGAGAATCGCTTTAACCTGGGAAGTGGAGGTTGCAGTGAGCGCAGATTGCGCCACTGCACCCCAGGCTGAGTGACAGAGCGAGACTTCGTCTCAAAAATAAAAATAAAAATAAAAAATTAGCTGGGCGTAGTGGTGCACTTGTAATCCCAGCTACTCGAGAGACTGAGGCATGAGAATCACTTGAACCTGGGAGACAGAAGTTGCAGTGAGCTGAGATCATGCTACTGCACTCCAGCCTGGGTGACAGAACGAGACTCCATCCTCAAAAAACAAAAACAAAAAAACATTAGAGAAAGAGTACTGTACAAGTAGAAGCATACTTAGAGGGCAGGGAACTGCCTTTTATTTTGTTATAAAAGCCATATATGTGCATGGTAGAAAGTTAGGAAATACAGATTAGCAGAAATGAGAGTAACTTTATTCCTACACCTAGAAAGTCCCACTGCCAACACCTTGAACGGGTCTTTTCTAACTTTTCTTTTTTCTTTTTCTTTTTATTTATTTATTTTTTTTTAGAGACAGGGTGTCTCGCTCTGTTGACCAGGCTGGTGTCAAACTTCTGGCCTCAAGCAGTCCTTTCACCTCGGCCTCCCAAAGTGCTGGGATTACAGATGTGAGCCACTATGCCCAGCTCTTTTTT
>NW_016112273.1:0-1304 GCF_001604975.1 Cebus imitator | reverse complement strand
CAGGAGGCGGAGGTTGCGGTGAGCCGAGATCGCGCCATTGCACTCCAGCCTGGGTAACAAGAGCGAAACTCCGTCTCAAAAAAAAAAAAAAAAAGACTTATTATAAAGCTATAATAATGTAGACAGTTTAGTGCTAGTGGAATCAAAGAATCTAAAAACACAGAGTCTAAAAGACACACACGTATATGGATAGGCAATTTACAACAAAGGTGGCACTGCAGAGAAGTAGGGAAAAAGATACTCTTTTCAATAAATGGTGTTGGGATAACGAGATATCCACATATTAAAATGAAATTGATTTAATCCCTTCTTTAACAAAAATCAATTCCAAGTGAATTATAAAGTTAAAGATGAAACACAAAATTCTTAAACATTTACAAAATAACAGAGAAATTAGTTCACACCCTCAGAGTAGGAGAAAACAAAAAAAAAGCAGTAATTGTAAAGGAAAAGACCAATAAACTAGAATACATTTAACTTAACTTCTGTTTATCAAAAAAATCTCACTGAGGCTGGGCAGAGTGGCTCAAATCTGTAATCCCAACACTTTGGGAAGTGAAAGAGTACTGTTTGGGCCTAGGAGTTTGAGAATAACCTGGGCAATATAGGAAGACCCTGTCTCAAAAAAAAAACAAACAAACAAACAAATAAATAAAACTACCCAAACAAAAAAAATTCATGAGTCTATACCCTGTCTCAAAAAAAAAAAAAAAAAAGGAAAAATTAGCCAGCCTGGTGATGTACCCTGATGTACCCATATTCCCAGCTACTCAGGAGGCTGAGGGAAAAGGATTGCTTGAGTCCAAGAGTTGGAGGATGCAGTGAGCTATGACTGCACCATTGCACTCCAGCCTGGAAAACAAAGCAAGACTTTTTCTCAAAAAAAAAAAAAAAAAAAAAAAAAAAAAAAAGGAATTTTAACAAGCCAGGTGACGTGGCTCACTCCTATAACCCCAGCACTTTGGAATGCCAAGACTGAAAGACTGTTTGAGCACAAGAGTTTAGGGCCAGCCCTCGAAACATGACTAGACCTCATGTTTACAAAATTTTGTTTTTAATTAGCTATGTGTGATGGTGAGTGCCTGTAGTCCTAGCTACTCCAATGACTGAGGTGAGAGGATCACTTGAGCCTGGGAGGTCGAGGCTGCAGTGAACCATGATCGCACCACTGCACTCCAGCCTGGACAACAGAGTGAGACCATATCTCAATTTTTTTTTTTTTTAAAGTTAAACATAAACCTACCATATGACCCAGCCATTCCAGTCCTAGGCCAACCATTTCCAAGAGACATGAATGGCTATGC
>NW_016112272.1:0-1304 GCF_001604975.1 Cebus imitator | reverse complement strand
AATGTTTCATTGCTACTTACTAGGTGTTAGTTACTAAAATTGGGAAGCCAGATGGCAGAGTATATTACAAAGAGTCAGGAAAAAAATCTGGAAGGCATCAAGAACAATGTGTTTCAGTTTGAGACCTATCAAATTTGAGGCACAAAGGGGACTTAGAAGACTGATCTGGGTAAATACATTTGGAGTAGAAATAGATGACCTTACTCATAAAAACCCCATCTGTTGTTGAGAAGATCAACATTTGTAAAATATACAAAACTGATAGGATTCAATAATTTAAACCATTGAAGTACTCTGAAGTTTTGAAAATAAAAAGAAAACATGGAATTCAAATTTTCAATTATATATTTCTATGCTGGATTAATAGATAAGAAATAAATTTTCTTAACATGCAGATATTTATTTCTGAAATATTATGGTCATATACATTTTTAATCTCAAGGAAAACAGTTATCTAAACCAGTAATTCAAGGTATCATAAGAAAACTCATTTTTAAAAACTTATCTTACAAGCTTTTAACTTGTAGAGAAACGTTTATTCGATTATAGAATTATGAGGCATTTTAAGTACTACTAAAGAATAACAGAGAAATGTAAAACCCCATTTTATTTTATTTTTTTTAATTTTTTTATTTTTATTTTTTCCCATTTATTTATTTTATTGCATTTTAGATGGGGAGGAAGGCAGCAAATCACACTGCCACGTGTGTACCTATGCAACAATCTTGCATGTTCTTCACATGTACCCCAAAACCTAAAATGCAATAAAATAAAACCCCATTTTAAAGTTCATGTGGTTTTCTGGTTCTCCTGTAAATGATATACTAATAGCTCTAGTTGCCTACTTATGCCATAAAGATGACAATTAAAAATCAGAGAAAGGATCAAGTAAAATAATCATATGACTATGCAAGCAGAAGACTTACATGTCTTCAAATACACTATTACTGTCAATCAGGACCCAATACTCACATGAAGAGAGAATAAATTTATTTTAAAAATCTAGTCGGCCAGGTGCAATGGCTCACACCTGTAATCCCAGCACTTTGGAAGGCTGAGGCGGGAGGATCACTTGAGGTCAGGAGCTTGAGAGCAGCCTGGCTGATACAGTAACACCTCATCTCTCCTAAAAATACAAAAATTAGCCAGGCATGGTAGCACACACCTATAGTCCCAGCTACTCGGGATGCTGAGGCGTTAGAACTGCTTGAATGCCAGAGATAGAGGTTGCAGTGAGCTAAGACTGTGCCACTGCACTCCAGCCTGGGCAACAGAGCGAGACTCTGTCCCCCCCCCCCAAAAAA
>NW_016112271.1:0-1304 GCF_001604975.1 Cebus imitator | reverse complement strand
ACACAGAGTCTTACTCTCTCACCCAGGCTGGAGTGCAGTGGCACCATCTCAGCTCACTGCAACCTCTGCCTCCCAGGTTCAAGCAATTCTCCTGCCCCAGCCTACCAAGTAGCTGGGATTACAGGCGCCCACCACTGCACCCGGCTAATTTTTGTATTTTTAGTTGAGACGGGGTTTCACCATGTTGGCCAGGCTGGTCTCGAACTCCTGACCTCAGGTGATCTGCCTGCCTTGGCCTCCCAAAGTGCTGAAATTACAGGCATGAGCCACCGCCCCTGTCCTATTTACTTATTGTTTTCTGAGCACCCTACTAGGAGCAAATAATAAGAACAGCCAACATGTTTTAGTCCATATGATGTGTCAGGTACTGTTAAGCATTTCACATTTATACATTATCTTATTTGCTCATCACTACAACCCTATGAAGTAAATATTATTATTTCATAAATGAAATATTTGAGGCTCAGAGAGATTAAGTAACTTACCCAAGAACATTCAGCCAGTAAAACAGCTGAGACCCCATCAGCTCTAGGTCAGTAAACTCCAAAGCCCATGGTCTTTCCATTCTATCACACTCCACAGTACTGGTTAACCAAGGGCCAGTGAAGTGCAGATCACAGCCTATACCAGGGTTGTTGAGGGAGGGGGTTGGGGGTGGGGCCTGGGGAAAGGAAGGGAGTAAAGACAGACCCAGTGATGAAATTATTTATTAAATGAGAGTAATAATGGTACCTACTTCAATTGATGATGGTGGGAATTAAGGAAATAATAAGTTCATAAGTGCTTTTTTTTTTTTTTGAGACAGAGTCTTGCTCTGTCACTAGGTACCAGGCTAGAGTGCAATGGCGCGATCTTGGCTCACTGCAACCTCTGCCTCCTGGGTTCAAGCAATTCTCCTGCCTCAGCCTCCCAAGTAGCTGGGACTTGGGAGGGACGCACCACCATGACCAGCTAATTTTTGTATTTTAGTAGAGACGGGATTTCACCATGTTGGCCAGGATGGTCTTGATCTTTTGGCCTTGTGATCTGCCTGCCTTGGCCTCCCAAAGTTCTGGGATTACAGAGCCACTGCATCTGGCCCATAAGTGCTTTTAAAGGCAGCTACTGATATATAACAGTAACTACTGTTATCAATAAATGCTATACAATTAACCATTTATGTCATAGTTGGCTTTTTTTTTTTTTAATGGAGTCTCGTTCTGTCACCCAGGCCTGGAGTGCAGTGGCGCAATCTCAGCTCACCGCAACCTCTGCCTCCCAGGTTCAGGTGATTCTCCTACCTCAGCCTCCCGAGTAGCTGGGAT
>NW_016112270.1:0-1304 GCF_001604975.1 Cebus imitator | reverse complement strand
ACCACACACTCTTTTTTTTTTTTTTTTTTTTTTTTTTTTTTTTTTTTTTTTTTTTTTTTGGAGACAGAGTCTTGCTTTGTCGCCAGGCTGGAGTGCAGTGGGGTGATCTTGGCTTACTGCAACGTCTGCCTCCCAGGCTCACGTGATTCTCCTGCCTCAGCCTCCTGAGTAGCTGGGACCACAGGTGCACACTACCATGTGGGCCCGGCTAATTTTTGTATTTTTAGTAGAGATGGGATTTCACCCTGTTGGCCAGGATGGTCTCGATCTCCTGACCTTGTGATCCACCCACCTTGGCCTCCCAAAGTGCTAGATTAAAGGCGTGAGCTACCTCGCCCAGCCCTATTTGCTCTTTTTTATTTTCACTCTTCTACTTACTTTAAGTTTAGCGTGCTCTCCTTTTTCTACATCTTAAGATGGGACTTAGCTTATTGGTTTTACATCTTTTTTCTAATATAAACATTTAATGTTATAACTTTGCTTCGAAATACTTCTTTAGCTGCATCTCACAAATTTTAGCATACCGTGTGTTTTCATTATTATTTAGTTCAAAATATGTTTTAAGATTTCTAATGTTTTCATTTGGATTTATTCTTTGATCCATAGGTTATATAATGTGTTTTCAAATTTCCAACTATTTGTAGCATTTCTATATATTTTATTTTGTATTATATTTTTGTCTATGCAAATATTTGTATATTCTTTTATATATTATATATCATACAACTGTTATTTTTATATTGTTTCTTTTTATTTCTAGATGTGTTATTTATATATTTTATTTATTTATTTATTTATTTTTATTTTTATTTTTTTTTGAGACGGAGTTTAGCTCTTGTTACCCAGGCTGGAGTGCAATGGTGCAATCTCGGCTCACCTCAACCTCTGCCTCCTGGGTTCGGGCAATTTTCCTGCCTCAGCCTCCTGAGTAGCTGGGATTACAGGCACGCGCCACCATGCCCAGCTAATTTTTATATTTTAGTAGAGACGGGGTTTCACCATGTTGGCCAGGATGGTCTCAATCTCTTGACATCGTGATCCACCCACCTTGGCCTCCCAAAGTGCTGGGATTACAGGCGTGAGCCACTGCACCCGGCCTATTTATTTTTAATTTAATTTTACTCTAAGATTTTAAATGTTTGAAATATGTTAAGACAAGGTTTATCTTGGTGAATGCAGCGTGCACTTTAAAAGAATGCGTATTCTGCGTTGTTGGGTAAACTGCTCTTTGAATGTCAATTAGTTCTTGTGAGTTGATAGCATTTTTCAAATTTGCTATATTCCTATTTGTGTTTGTGTCTATT
>NW_016112269.1:0-1304 GCF_001604975.1 Cebus imitator | reverse complement strand
AAAAAAAAAAAAAAAAAAAAATCTTAAATAAAATTTTAACCTCTGTTCCTGAGTTTGCTTCTTCTACAAGGCTGCTGTTTTTGACTAGCGTGATCCTCCATCACTTTAAATGGGGAGGCTGGGTCCTCCTCACATTCTAAAATGAGTTTAGACCAAAAGACCAACTCAATCCCCCAGTGGACCAGTCCCTATAGAGTACTCCTGACCACCCATTTGTCAGTCAGGCTAGCCAGAATAAAACTTTGAATCCATCACACCTGAGTAAAACTTGACTCAGGCCAGGCATGGTGCCTCAACACTTTGGGAGGCCGAGTCAGGCTGATCACATGAGGCAAGGAGTTTGAGACTAGCCTGGCCAACATGACGAAGCCCTGACTCTACTAAAAATACAAAAATTAGCTGGGCATGGTGGCGGGTGCCTGTAATCCCAGCTACTTGGGAGGCTGAGGCAGGAGAATCTCTTGAACATGGGAGGCAGAGGTTGCAGTGAACCAAGACTGTGCCACTACACTCCAGCCTGGGTGGCAGAGCAAGACTCTGTCGCAAGAAAAAAAAAAAAGAAAAACTTGACTCTTCACTACCTGAACTGGAAAAGAAACAGGCTTGGTCCTGTGACCAAATGATCTTAGGTTGCCGAGCAAACCTACTGACAGATAAATAAAATAAATTAGGTCTTTATGGTTTAAGTCATGGTGGCCTTGCTTGCTTCTTTTACATGAAAGGGCAATTCATTGGCATATTTCACAAAATCTAGTTTCATCTGCTAATTTATCCCAGTGTTGGATATGTCACCTTAAAGCTGATTCTGTCTTAGATCATCACAACCCTCTGATCCAGGCAGTTTATTAACTTCCAAATATCCCTAGCTACACATTACAACATCCAAACACTACCAGAAGAATAATATATCATGCACACATAACCTGACTCATACATGGGTCTCCAAAACCCCTTGTTTCTATCTGGCATCTCAACTGGGATGTCCCTTCCTATTCTTAAAGGATGCTACATACGGCCAGCCTTGGTGGCTCATTCCTGTAATTCCAGCACTTTGGGAGACTGAGGCAGGCAGATCACCTGAGGCCAGGAGTTCAAGACCAGCCTGGCCAACATACTGAAACCCCATCTCTACTAAAAAATACCAAAATAAATTAGCTGGTCGTTGTGGCAGGGGCCTGTAATCACAGCTACTCAGGAGGCTGAAGCAGGAGAATCACTAGAACCTGGGAGGTGGAGATTGCACTGAGCCAGGATCACACCACTGCTCCAGCCTGGGCAACAAGAGTGAAACTCTATCTCAAAAA
>NW_016112268.1:0-1304 GCF_001604975.1 Cebus imitator | reverse complement strand
CTCTACAAAAAATAAAAATAAAAATAAATTAGCCAGATGTGGTGGCACATGCTTTAGTCCCGCTACTCAGGAGGCTGAGGCAGGAGGATCATTTGATCCCAAGAGCTCAAGGCTGCAATGAGCTGTGATCACATCACTGCACTCCAGCTTGGGTGACAGATCAAGATTCCAACTCTAAAAAACAAAAAAACTAATAGATAAATAAATCAGTTAGTTAAATCAACCTAAATTAAATTAAATTAAAATATTACCAAGTCCACATGTAAGTTAATGGCAAAAACCACAATTGCCTATGAATCTTGCTCTGTTGCCCCCAGGCTGGAGTGTAGTGGTGCAACCTCGGCTCACTGCAACCTTTGTCTCCCGGATTCAAGCAATTCTCCTGTTTCAGTCTCCTGAGCGGCTGAGACTACAGGCATGTGCCACCACACCTGGCTATTTTTTTGTATTTTTAGTAGAGATCGTGTTTCACCATATTAGTTAGGCTTGTCTTGAACTCCTGACCTCATGTGATCCACCCACCTCGGCCTCCCAAAGTGCTGGGATTACAGGTGTAAGCCACCATGCACAGCCTCCAGTTGGCTTTAAGTGCACCTGTGCCTACTTGGAGTGGTCAACAAGGATCACTAGGATAGGATTCTAATCTGAGAGACTCTGAAACAAACAATCAGGAGAAAAAGCAATGGGAGAAAACAGAGGCAGGAGGGGAGGATAACATTTGAAAATAATCCTTAATGCATTCAGATAAGATATTGCATATATGAGACAAGAAAAGGGTGCTATTTTAGAAAAAGAATATTTTGAGGAGGAAGAGCTTTAAAATAATTAAAAATAGAACTGTGAAAGTAAAAAAATCAGTAGAAGAGCTGGAAGATAAATTAGAGAAAATCTTCTAAAAGCAGAGGAAAAATAAAAAATAAGTAATAAAAGATAAGAAAAAGTATAGGACATGTCTAGGAGGTCCAACATCTGTATGACAGGAGTCCCACAAAGAGAGAGCTCAAGAAATAGAGAATAGGGACTGGCTGAGTTGGCTCACACCTGTAATCCCAGAACTTTGGGAGGCTGAGGCGGGCAGATCACCTGAGGTCAGGAGTTCAAGACTAGCCTGACCAACATGGAGAAACCCCATCTCTACTAAAAATACAAAATTAGCTGGGCATGGTGACACATGCCTGCAATCCCAGGTACTTGGGAGGCTGAGGCAGGAGAATTGCTTAAACCAGGGAGGCGGAGGTTGTAGTGAGCCGAGATCATGCCATTACACTCCAGCCTGGGCAACAAGAGCAAGAATCCTTCTCAAA
>NW_016112267.1:0-1304 GCF_001604975.1 Cebus imitator | reverse complement strand
AAGATAGGGTCTTGATCTGATACCCAGGCTAAGCACAGTGGTGTGATCATGGCTCACTACAACCTCTGTCCTCTGGGCTCAAGCAACCCTCCCACCTCAGCCTCCTGAGTAGCTGGGACTGCAGGTGTGCGCCACCATGCCCAGCTATTTTGTATTTTTGGTAGAGTGGGTCTCACCATGTTGCCCAGGCTGTTGCTGGATTTTCATACCAAAACAAGGCTCTGCTACTTACTTGCTCTTGTGACCAAAATGGCAAGTTATGTTTGGTTTGTTTTCTTTCATCTGCATCGGGGTATATGTCTACAGCTGGGTCAGCAAACTTTTTTTTAGCTAAGGTAGGGCCAGGTAGTAAATATGTAGTCTGCTTTGTGGACTGCTCAGGGTCTCTGTCATACATTCTTTGTTTTCTTTACAGCCTTCAACAAGTTAAAAAACCCAGTCCTTTGCCTTGTCTGTAGAATAATAAAGAAGAAATAAAAGTGCTTATATTATACGTGGTGCATACTAGAAGTTTATTAGTGGTGACTGGCAGTTTAACTAATTGACATTCTCTTGTGTTAGGTTATTATAGCAGTTGGCCTACTATGGCCTCTGTGCAAATGTGGCCTACTCCCTGTGTTTGTATAACCTGTGAGCTAAGCATTAAACATTATTACTTAAATCAACAAAGTTTGTATGATGTACAACATGTTTTGATGTGTGTACATTATGGAATGGGTAACTCAAGCTAATATTCACTATTTCACATGCTTTTTTTTGGATGGTCAGGACATTTAAAATCTATTCTTAATAATTTTCAGGTATAGAACATGTTATTAATTATAGTCAACAATAGATCTCCTGAACTTACTCCTTCCAACATATTCCCAATGCCACCCTCTGCTAATAATTAATTTTTAATGGCTGGGGGAAAAATTGAAAGAACTATTTAATGACACTTGAACATTATATGAAATTCTTAGGCCATTGTTCATAAATACAAACTTTTATTAGAACATAGCCATAGTTGTCCAGGTGTGGTGGCTCATGCCTGTAATTTCAGCACTTTGGGAGGCTGAGGTGGGTGGATCACCTGAGGTTAGGAGTTTGAGACCAGCCTGACCAACATGGAGAAACCCTGTCTCTACTAAAAATACAAAATTAGCTGGGTGTGGTGGCACATGCCTGTAATCCCAGCTACTTGGGAGGCTGAGGGAGGAGACTCCTTGAACCAGGGAGGCAAGGCAGAGGTTGCGGTGAGTGGAGATCATGCCATTGCTCTTCAGCCTGGGCAACAAGAGCAAAACTCTGTCTCAAAAAAAAAA
>NW_016112266.1:0-1305 GCF_001604975.1 Cebus imitator | reverse complement strand
GTCCATACCTTACAAGGACACTACAAGACAAATTCTAACACATTTCAGTCTAACTCTGGAGCTGGAGCTCTTAACTGTTATGCTAAATTCTCCTTACTAGGTAGTTTTATTATAGAATGTTTTGTCTTCATCTTGAAAATCAGAGAGCAAGACCCTGAGGGAAGAGAAAATTAAAGAGGAAAGTTGTTGAAACATTAGGTTAGGAGGGGAGGTGATGTCCCTGAACAACGGGGAGAAGTATAAGCTCAAAAGTGCAAGGAACAAAAGGCAGTTGAAAGAAAAAGTGTGAGGAGCCAGGGCAGAGCAGGAAGGGCCTCAGGCCAAAAGAGCCTTTCTTAGGGTCTTATTGAGAAACAAGTGAAGACATCACTGCGATTCAATTAAGCTTGTAGGTAAGTGGTTTCCAGGTTGGAAAGGAAAAAACCTTTTGGTAATCCCAAACCTTGATTTCCACATAACTTATACTGAATTCAAAGGGGCCTATTGACTGATATAAGTCAATGGTAAACCTGATGAATAGCTGCAAAACATAATAACTGGCATGACTTTGGAACAGAAGCAAAGGAACAATTATCATAGCCCATTCAGCCATGAAAATTATAAGCAAATTGACAGTAAAATAATTATTCTCAAAATATTTTTTTCAACAGTTTTATTCAGCATCTTTCCATTATAGTCATTTCTATTTCTTCTGCTCCAAATTCCATCAACCACTTGTTTTTCTGGCTTTACACTCAGCAACCTGTTAGGAATGGAACTCATTTTAAGTACACAAAAGGCATTGGGACAGCAAATTTCTTTAATCTTAACAGTCTCTCAGTATCCATTGCTTGACCAAATAGATATATTCCAACAATATTGGCTATAAGATGAATTCTAATTTGCTCTTGCCTTACATTAGAACACTGAGGATGTGTTCCCATGAGTTCTTCCCTCCTTATACCCTACCAAGGGGACTTTCAAAAATACGGAGAAAGGTAGATATCAAGAAGACATTTCTGATGATGAGCAGTTTTTCATATGTTTATTGGCCTCACGTATGTCTTCTTTTGTAAAGTGTCTGTTCATATCCTTTGCCCACTTTTGAATGGGCTTGTTTGTTTTTTTCTTGTAGATCTGTTTTAGTTCTTTTAAGGACCTAGAAATAGAAATTCCATTTGAACCAGCAATCCCATTACTGGATATATATCCAAAGGATTATAAATCATTCTACTATAAGGACACATGTACACGAATGTTCATTGCAGCACTGTTTACAATAGCAAAGACCTGGAACCAACCCAAATGCCCATCGATGATAGACTG
>NW_016112265.1:0-1305 GCF_001604975.1 Cebus imitator | reverse complement strand
TGAAATAAAATAAGAAGGCAAGATTAGAGAAAAAAGAGTGAAAAGAAATGAACAAAGCCTCCAAGAAATATGGGATTATGTGAAAAGACCTAATCTACGTTTGATAGGTGTACCTGAATGTGATGGACAGAATGAATCCAAGCTGGAAAACACTCTTCAGGATATTATCCAGGAAAACTTCCCCAACTTAGCAAGGCAGGCCAACATTCAAGTCCAGGAAATACAGAGAACACCACAAAGATATTCCTCAAAAAGAGCAACCCCAAGGCACATAATCGTCAGGTTCATCAGGGTTGAAATGAAGGGAAAAAAATGATAACGGCAGCCAGAGAGAAAGGTCAGGATACCCACAACGGGAAGCCCATCAGACTTACAGCGGATCTCTCAGTAGAAACTCTACCAGAAGAGAGTGGGGGCCAATATTCAACATCCTTAAAGAAAAGAACTTTCAACTAGAATTTCAATATATGCAGCCAAACAAAGCTTCATAAGCAAAGGAGAAATAAAATCCTTTATGAACAAGCAACTACTGAGAGAATTTGTCACCACCAGGCCTGCCTTACAAGAGCTCCTGAAAGAAGCCCTAAACATAGGAAGGAACAACCAGTACCAGCCACTCCAAAAACATACCAAATGGTAAAGACCATCGACATAATGAAGAAACTGCATCAACCAATGGGCAAAACAACCAGCTAGCATCAAAATGCCAGGATCAAATTCACACATAACAATATTAACCTTAAATGTAAATGGGCTAAATGCCCAAATCAAAAGACACAGACTGGCAAATTGGATGAAAAGACAAAATCCATCAGTGTGCTGTATCCAGGAAACCCATCTCACATGCAAGGACACACATAGTCTCAAAATAAAGGGATGGAGGAAGATTTACCAAGCAAATGGAGAGCAAAAAGAAGCCAGAGTTGCAATCCTAGTCTCTGATAAAACCGACTTTAAACCAACAAAGATCAAAAGAGACAAAGAAAGACATTACATAATGGTAAAAGGATCAATACAACAAAAAGAGCTAATGATCCTAAATATATACACACCCAATACAGGAGTACCCAGATACATAAAGCAAGTTCTTAACAACCTACAAAGAGACTTAGACTCCCACAGAATAATAGTGAGAGACTTTAACACTCCATTGTCAATATTAGACAGATCAACGAGATAGCAAATGAACAAGGATATCCAGGATGGGAACTCAGAACTGGACCAAGCAAACCTAATAGACATCTACAGAACTCTCCACCCCAAATCCACAGAATATACATTCTTCTCAGCACCACATCACACCTA
>NW_016112264.1:0-1305 GCF_001604975.1 Cebus imitator | reverse complement strand
GCTCACTGCAACCTCTGCCTCCTGGGTTCAAGTGATTCTCCTGCCTCAGCCTCCTGAGTAGCTGGGATTACACGTGCGCACCACCAAGCCCGGCTAATTTTTTTTTGCATTTTTAGTAGAGATGGGTTTCATCATGTTGGTCATGCTGGTCTTGAACTCCTGACCTCATGATCCACCTGCCTTGGCCTCCCAAAGTGCTGGGATTACAGGTGTGAGCCACTGCACCCGGCTAACTCCTTAGAGAAAATCGATTGAAAGGTAAATGTATAACATATTTTTATTTTGGGTAAATTCTCTGTTGATATAATTGTGGGAAAGGAACAGGCATAAGAATTGCATTTTAGTACAGTTGGGTAGATTTTAATTTGGCTTAAAAATTAAATTCAAAGACTATTATTAGATTGGTGTCAACCAGTAGGCGGTTTATGGTAGTTAGTCGCAGGCATTTCTTGTTCTTTGTTTTTTAAAAAAAATCAATGACTTAGAAGAAACTGTTTGAAGGTATACTTGTTAAATTTACAAATGCCCAAAGGGATTGCAAATATGCTAGAAGACAGCCAGAATTCAAAATTTTGTAATGGGTAGCAGTGCTGAACTGAAACCAAACAAAAATTAAATCCATTAGGGATAAATGAAAATCTTACAACTAGTTTTTAAAAAATCAATTATATAAGTCCAGGATTTGGGATAATCTAACTTGATTGCAGTTTGTGATAATAAAAATAAAAGGGGGAAAGAAAAAAGGAATGAGGCTTTTTGTTGACCAGCGAGTCAACATACATTCACAGCCAGATACAATTACTATAAAAGCTAAAAATCTGTCATCAGTAATCTAGGATGGGAACTGATACTTCAAAAATTTGACCTTTGAACCTACAAGGTATAAGGCATTGTTCAATTGTTTTCTGTAAAGGTGAAACTTTATTTGAAGCATTAGGTTAAATAGCAGATGACATTTCAGAAGCAGCACTGACAAATTATAATAAATAAGGGAGGGAACAACCAACATTCTGGAGGAGTCGATGATCAAGAAATGGTTGACAGAGTATCCACAGGTAGCATAGAAAAGTACGTTGGAAAAGTAAACAGATGGAAAGAGCTTCAAACATTTAAATAACTGTTATAAGTCTCAGATTCTGTATTGTCCCTCATGGTGGAATGAGTGAGAGCTGACAGGAAGACAGATCTTAATTCGGTGTAAAGAAAATACATGTATATGTATATAATATTCATATATATATTTTATATATATATATATTTTTTTCTTTCTTTCTTTTTCTTTTCTTTTCTTTTTTTTTTTTTGAG
>NW_016112263.1:0-1305 GCF_001604975.1 Cebus imitator | reverse complement strand
ATATGTGGAAGAATGTCCTGATTTGTAAAACAAAACAAAACAAATATTACATCAAATTACTCTCAAATGGTTATGAGAATAAACATTCTCTGCATTAAACTTGAAACATTTTGATAAATGTGTTTCAATTTTTTAAAATTTTATTATTATTATACTTTAAGTTCTGGGATACGTGTGCAGAACATACAGGTTTGTTCCATAGGTAGCCACGTGCTATGGTGGTTTGCTGCACATGGCAGCCCATCATCTACATTAGGTATTTCTCTTAATGCTATCCCTCCTCCATCCTCCCATACCCCAACAGGTCCTGGTATGTGATGTTCCCCTTCCTGTGTCCATGTATTTTCATTATTCAACTCCCACTTATGAGTGAGAACATGTGGTGTTTGGTTTTCTGTTCTTGTGTTAGTTTGCTGAGAAAGATGGTTTTCAGCTTTATCCATGTCCCAGCAAAGGACATGAACTCATCCATTTTATGGCTGCATAGTATTCCATGGTGTATATGTGCCACATTTTCTTTATCCAGTCTATCAATGATGGGCATTTGGGTTGGTTCCAAGTCTCTGCTATTGTGAACGGTGCTGCAATAAACATATGTGTGCATGTGTCTTTACAGTAGAATGATTTATAATCCTTTGGGTATATATGAATTAAAGGCATATACCCAAATGGGACTGTTGAGTCAAATGGTATTTCTGGTTCTAGATCCATGAGGAATTGCCACACTGTCTTCCACAATGGTTGAATTCATTTACATTCCCACCAAAAGAGTAAAAGCGTTCCTATTTCTCCACATCCTCTCCAACATCTGTTGTTTCCTGACTTTTTAATGATCGCCAAATTTTTAAAAAATATTGTATAAGAGAGGAAGCAGGGTTGAAAATGGAAAAATATATTTAAAAGTTAATACATCTGAGATATTCTACATGACTAGAAAAGTGAAAAAATAAGACCGGGCATGGTGCCTCATTCCTGTAATCCAAGCACACTGGGAGGCAGAGGCGGGCAGATCACTTTATGTCAGGAGTTCAAGACCAACCTGGCTAACATGGTGAAACTCTGTCTCTACTAAAAATACAAAAAAAAAAAAAAATATCTATCTATCTATCTATCTATCTATCTATCTATCTATCTATCTATCTATCTGGGTGTGGTGGTGGGCACCTGTAATTCCAGCTACTCGGGAGGCTGAGGCAGGAGAACTGCTTGGACTGGGAGATGGCAGTTGCAGTGACATGGAATCACACCACTGTACCCCAGACTGGGCAACAGAGGGAGAGACTGTCGCTAAAAATAATAATAAAA
>NW_016112262.1:0-1305 GCF_001604975.1 Cebus imitator | reverse complement strand
GCAAGAGAATCACTTGAACCTGGGAGGTAGAGGCTGCAGTGAGCCGAGATTGTGCCACTGCACTCCAGCCTGGGTGACAGAGCGAGACTCCATCTCAAAAAAAAAAAAGTAAAAGGAAAATGATATGTCTTTATACATTCAAGCAATGCAAAAAAGTATGAAGAACAAAAGTCACTGAAGTCCCACACTAGAGAAATATCCACTAAAAACATTTTAGGGGTGTTCTGGTGGTCCACTCTGTGCAGTCCACAGGCAGTCGTGTATACGCTGTATAAATGGAATCATACTATTGATAAACTCTGAACTGCTTTTGTCAATCGGTATAGTTAACTAGTTTCTTACTGATTAAAACATAGTATTTTTATATTTTTCCTGAAATAAAGTTTTGAGATCACTATATATTTATATACTTTTTTTTTTTTTTTTTTTTTTTTTTTTTTTTTTTTTTTTTTTTTTTTTCTTTTTTTTTTTTTTTTTTTTTTTTGAGACAGAGTCTTGCTCTATCGCCAGGCTGGAGTGCAGTGGCGCAATCTCTCTCAGCTCACTGCAACCTCAGCCTCCCGGGTAGCTGGGACCACAGGCCCATGCCACCGTGCCTGGCTAATTTTTGCATTTTTAGTAGAGACTGTGTTTCACCATGTTGGCCAGGATGGCCTCAATCTCTTGACCTCATGATCCGCCTGCCTCAGCTTCCCAAAGTGCTGGGATTACAGGCATGAGCCTTCACTGTTTGCAATGTAGCAATTCTGTTAGAACTCCCTTTTACAAATGTTTTTCCTTTTGGAAATTTTTATGCTGCTGGTATATGACATGTCTTTAAATCAGATTTCACAGTGTAATATAATAGATCAGCAATGAAATTTTCTTGTACCTTATCAGTTAGGAATTGTAGGGTTCATGGGATCTTTCTTTTTTAAGCTTTTTAAAGATGACATCAGGTATCTGTTGACAATGGACAAACTATGGCGGAAAAGGAAACCTCCAGTTCCGTTGGACTGGGCTGAAGTACAAAGTCAAGGTAAAGAATACATTTTAGTCTTGGAAATACCTAAGCTGGAAATGTCCTCGCCTGAAGTCTTTGTATAGCCCTGTTGTTGGTTGAAAATGATATGTGTGGCGGGGCCCAGTGGCTCAGGCCTGTAATCCCAGCACTTTGTGAGGCTGAGGTGGGCGGATCACAAGGTCAAGAGTTGAAGACCAGCCTGGCCAACATAGTGAAACCCTGTGTCTACTAAAAATACGAAAATTAGCCGGGTGTAGTGGCATGCATCTGTAGTCCCAGCCACTCCGGAGGCTGAGGCAAGA
>NW_016112261.1:0-1306 GCF_001604975.1 Cebus imitator | reverse complement strand
AGAACATGCAAAATTGTTGCATAGGTACACACGTGGCAGTGTGATTTGCTGCCTTCCTCCCCATCACCTACATCTGGCATTTCTCCCCTTGCTATTCTTTACTGTTTTCTCTCTTTATTGGTATTTCTCTTTTGTTAATACATTATTTTCTTTACTTTCTCTATGTCTTCTTTCATTCATTGATTATTTTCAATACAGGTATTTAATGTGCTTGTTTAGTAAGTCTGTAACAGGTTTTTATTAGCAATGGTTTCTTGATTTTTAATTTTTTTTTCTTTGGGCTACATTTTTCCATTTCTCTGTATGCCTTGTGATTTTTTGTCAATGATGCCCATTTGAATATTATAGTGTGGGAACATTGGAATTCAGGTTTTCCCTCTTCCCGAGGGTTTTTTTTAATTTATTTTAAAAATTATTGTACTCTGTATAAATCTGAGGTGTAAACTTCAGGCCTTTTCAGGTATTTTCTGACCTTGTGCCTTTTCTTGGGCATGTGTGGTGACTTTCTAAATTTTTCACACACATGTGGGTGCATTTCAATGTCCCAGTTCTTAAACATCTAGTTGACAATAGGAGAAAACAAAAAAGAAAGAATGAATTCAGGGAGGGAGGATAATTACTTCAGCCAGAGAGAAAGAAGTTGCAACAGAGTTGGTGAGTGTTACAATAATGGCTGCTCACCTCTGTGTCTGCACTTCTGCAATCAGAAGCAGCAATCAGCAATCAGAACATAGATCTCATTCATCAGGAGTGCAGCATCCATATTTCCCATTCTGCCTCTGGAAGCTGAATGCATGCTACTCCGGGAACACATGAAAGTTGTCTGCTACAGGGCTGGTGGTGGTGGATGTCTGTGTGCTACTAATGTACTAGCTAAAATTGACTGAAATTAACTCTAATTTACAGACTAAACCTTCCTCTGTAAGTTGCATGCCTTTGAATTGACTCCAGAGCTCCAAGATTGTTACATCAGACAGAGTCTGCCAGTGCAATTGTTGTCTAGGTTAAGAGATGGATTTCTGGTGCTTCAAACTCCAATTATTCCAGAATCTTTTCTTCTGTTAACAACTGATTTTTGGCAAGTATACAAAGGCAATTTAGTAGAAAAATGATAAATAGCCTTTTCAATAAAACCTGCTAGGAAAATTGGGTACCCAAATGCAAAATAATAAATTTTTATCCATGCCTACAACATATTTGTAAATTAACTCAAAACTGATCCTAGATTCAAATGTAAAACCTTGACATGTAAAACGGCTAAATGAAAAGTTTGAAGCAAATTTGTGACCCTGGGTTAGGCAACTAT
>NW_016112260.1:0-1306 GCF_001604975.1 Cebus imitator | reverse complement strand
CTGAGTCTGCATGTTGTTCCCCGTCCCTGGGGCCTTCCAGCAGGACCTGAAATCTAAGCCAGCAC
Organism: Cebus imitator; assembly: GCF_001604975.1. Lineage (NCBI taxonomy): Eukaryota > Metazoa > Chordata > Mammalia > Primates > Cebidae > Cebus > Cebus imitator. The sequence goes on along the minus strand of NW_016112260.1, from coordinate 1,241 downwards.
CCAAACTCTTCCCTGTGACCTGATGCCAACCCTCTCTAACAGGCCTTGTCAAGTTTCTCCAGCCCCCTAAAGCATCCAGAGCCAAAGTCCTACTTTATGCAGGCACATTCATGATCAATAACGGCAGTTAAAACAGCCAACATCAGCTTCACTTCACCCCTGAAGACCTGGGCTGATGACTCAGGAGTAAGAGAAGGAAACATTTCTTACCTGAGACATCTGTTCCAGATTTACCCCCAAATGAGTTTCAACCCCAAGGTTAAGCCCAGATCTGACATGCCTTTCCAGAGCACTTAAAGCCTGAGGATTTCTTCTTTATGTCCATAGATACAGTTTTCTGTCACCAATTTAGATCTGATTTACAGAAGGCCTTGTCTTGAGCTCGCTGAGCTGGTTTTGCAATGTAGCTTCTGAAAAGAGATTGGATATCGGCCACAATAAATAAGATCGCATTTTCTCTAACCAGATCTTTTGTGTGTTTGTTATGTTTTGCTTTGTTTTTGAGACAGGGTCTTCCTCTGTCCCTCAGGCTGGAGTACAGTGGCACAAGCACAGCTCACTGCAGCCTCAACCTCCTGGGCTCAAGTAATCCTCCAGCCTTAGCCCCCCAAGTAGCTGGAGTACAGGCGTATGCCACCATGCCTGGTAATTTTTGTACTTTCTGTAGAGATGGGGTTTTGCCATGTTGCCCAGGCTATTCTCAAACTCCTGGGCTGAAGTGATCTTCCTGCCTCGGCCTCTCAGAGTGCTGGGATTACAGGCGTGAGCCATTGTGCCCGGCCTATATTGGTTCTGTATGAGTAACTAATAAAGTACTTTTAGAATGTTAAAGTGGAGAGGGGCCAGGGAGTCCTGAGTCTAGTGGGAGAAACAGAGAAGACATGTAAGAAAGACACCTTCCTGGCCATTTTTATTCTTTGGGTATTTTATATATATATAGTATATATATATATAAAATATATATATATAAATTATATATTATATATATATAATATATATATAATTTATATATAGTTTTATATATAATTTATATATATAAATATATTATATATATATAATTTATATATAGTTTTATATATAATTTATATATATATAAATATATTATATATATAATTTATATATAGTTTTATATATAAATTATATATATTAATATATATATTTTATATAATTTATATATATAAAATATATATATATTTTATATATAATTTATATACATATTATATATATATATATATATATAT
>NW_016112259.1:0-1306 GCF_001604975.1 Cebus imitator | reverse complement strand
AACTATAAAGGCAAATTTGGGACAAATGAGGACAGACACAAGTGATCAGGAAAAAGACAGAACATGCAAGTCAGGGAAGGGCTTTGTGTTTACAATTTGCAAGAATCCGCCTACCATGGGTGGGATCAACCGTCTACAGGAAATCTTTCCAAAAGCTGCGGTCTATGGTGAGACTGTGAATAAGTTACTGATGACATTTAACTACTCCCTAGAGATCTCCAGGAAGCAACCTCAAATTTAATCAATGCCATATAATCCATAAACCTGGGAAATGCAAACATTAAGATAAGTGAAACAATACAGGGTGGAGGGGACTATTATAATGTCTAGAGCCAACAGAAATAAAGCAATTCTTAGAGAATTTACAAAAAAAGGAAAGTTGATGGTGAGAAGCTTTATTAACTTATTTTTGTTTTACTTTAAGTTCTGGGATACATGTGCTGAATGTGCAGGTTTGTTACATAGGTACACATGTGCCATGGTGGTTTGCTGCATCATCTAAGTTTTACGCCCTGCATGCATTAGGTGTTTGTCCTAATGCTCTCCCTCCCCTTGCCCTCCACTCCCAACAGGCCCCGGGGTGTGCGATGGTCCCCCCCTCCCTGTGTCCATGTGTTCTCATTGTTCAACTCCCACTTATGAGTGAGAACATGTGGTGTTTGGTTTTCTGTTCCTGTGTTAGTTTGCTGAGAATGATGGTTTTCAGCTTCATCCATGTCCCTGCAAAGGACATGAACTCAGTTCTTTTCATGGCTGCATAGTATTCTGTGGTATATATGTGCCACATTTCTTTATCTGGTCTATCATTGATGGACATCTGGCTTGGCTCCAAGTCTTTGCTATTGTAAATAGTGCTGCAATAAACATATGTGTGCATGTGTCTTTATGGTAGAATGATTATAATCCTTTGGATATATACCCAGTAAGGGGATTGCTGGATTGCTGGGTCAAATGGTATTTCTGGCTCTAGATCCTTGAGGAATTGCCACACTTTCTTCCACAATGGTTGAACTAATTTACACTCCCACCAACAGTATAAAAGCATTCGTATTTCTTCACATCCTCGCCAGCATCTGTTGTTTCCAGACTTTTTAATGATCGCCACTGTAACTGGCGTGAGATGGTATCTCATTGTGGTTTTGATTTGCGTTTCTCTAATGACCAGCGATGATGAGCTTTTTTTCATGTTTGTTGGCTGAATAAATGTCTTGATGGTGAGAAGTTTTTAGTGTATCCAGCATTGCCCAGGAGAGGGAGGTTTCAGATTTGGGGCATGAATATGTTAGTTGAATTTGCTTGTGTAATC
>NW_016112258.1:0-1307 GCF_001604975.1 Cebus imitator | reverse complement strand
CCTCTTATTGAATTGTTTGGAATAGTTTCAGAAGGAGTGGTACCAGCTCCTCTTTGTATGTCTGGTAGAATTTGGCTGTGAACCCATCTGGACCTGGACATTTTTTGGTTGGTAGGCTATTAATTGCTGCCTCTATTTCAGACCTTGTTATTGGTCTATTCAGGGATTCAATTCTTTCTGGTTTCAACTTGGGAGGGTGTAAGTGCACAGGGATTTATTCATTTCTTTTAGATTTACTGGTGTATGTGCAGAGAGTTGTTTGTAGTAATCTCTGATAGTAGTTTGTATTTCTGTGGACTTGGTGGTGATATCCCCTTTATCATTTTTTATTTCATCTATTTGATTCTTCTCTCTTTTATTTTTTATTAGTCTGGCTAGTGGTCTAACTATTTTGTTGATCTTTTAGAAAATCAGCTCTTGGATTTATTGATTTTTTTGAAGGGTTTTTTGTGTGTCTATCTACTTCAATTCTGCTCTGATCTTACTTATTTCTTGTCTTCTGCTAGCTTTTGAATTTGTTTGATCTTGCTCCTCTAGATCTTTTATTTTTGACATTAGGGTGTCGATTTTATATCTTTCCTCAAGTCTCTGGTGGGCATTTATTTCTATAAATTTCCCTCTAGACACTGCTTTAAATGTGTCCTGGAGTTTCTGGTACATTGCGTCTTCATTCTCATTGGTTTTGAAGAACATATTTATTTCTGCCTTCATTTCATTATTTATCCAGTAGTCATTCAGGAGCAGGCTGTTCCATTTCCATGTAGTTGTGCAGTTTTGAGTGAGGTTTTTAATCCTGAGTTCTACTTTGATTGCACTGTATGTAGCCTGAGAGACTGGTTGTTATGATTTGCATTCTTCTGCATTTGCCTGAGGAGTGATTTACTTCCAATTATGTGGTCAATTTTAGAGTAAGTGAGATGTGGAGCTGAGAAGAATGTATATTCTGTGGCTTTGTGGGGGAGAGTTATGTAGATGTTAATTAGGTTCTCTTGGTCCAGATCTAAGTTCAAGTCCTGGATATCCTTGTTAATTTTCTGTCTCATTGATCTGTCTAATATTGACAGTGGACTGTTAAGGTCTCCCATTATTGTGTGGGAGTCTACATCTCTTTGTAGGTTGTTAAGAAGAACTTTATGTATCTGGGTGCTCCTGCATTGGGTACATATATATTTAGGATAGTTAGCTCTTCTTGTTGCATTGATCCTTTTACTATTATGTAATGCCCTTTGTCTCTTTTGATCTTTGTTGGTTTGAAGTCCATTGTATCAGAGACTAGGATTGCAACCCTGCTTTTTTTTTTTTCTCTC
>NW_016112257.1:0-1307 GCF_001604975.1 Cebus imitator | reverse complement strand
AGCGTATTGCTCAGTCACCCAGGCTGGGGTGCCATGGTGTGATCATGGCTCACTGCAGCTTCTAACTCCTGGGCTCAAGTGATTCTCCCACCTCCACCTCCCAAGTAGCTGGGACTACAGGAGGGCACTGCCATGCCCAGCTAAGTGCTTTTTTAGTTTTTGTAGAGATGAGGGTCTTACCATGTTCCCAGGTCTAGTCTTGCACTCTTGGGCTCAAGTGATCCTCCCACCTCAGCCTCCCAAAGTGCTAGGATTACAGGTGTGAGCCATTGTGCCTGGCCTGGTGGGGTTTTTATGGTGGCAACACGGGAGATGATACATGGTCCACAAAAACTTTGCTGTTAAAGTCACCCAAAAAAAGAAGTTTGGATATTACTGCTTTAGAGACTGCTAGAAAAAAGAAATCTAGACAGGCTTAAGCCACAGGAGAAAAAAATTTAACAACCTGATTCTCCTTAATTTTTTTTTTTTTTTTAGACAGAGTTTCACTCTTGTTGCCTAGGCTGAAGTTCAATGGTGCAATCTGGGCTCACCACAACCTCTACCTCCTGGGTTCAATTGATTCTTCTGCCTCAGCCTCCTAAGTAGCTGGGATTACAGGCATGTGCCATGACACCCAGCTAATTTTGTATTTTTAGTAGAGACGGGGTTTCTTCATGTTGGTCAGGCTGGTCTTGAACTCCTGACCTCAGGTGATCCGCCACCCCCGTAGGCCTCCAAAGTGCTAGGATTACAGGCGTGAGCCACTGCGCCCGGTATCTCCTTAAATCTTAAAGCAAGAAGTGATTTAAATATAAAATGGGCTGGTTACTGTGGCCCATACCTGTAATCTCAGCAATTTAGGAGGCTGAAGCAAGAGGATGGCTTGAGTGCAGGAGTTCAAGACCAGCCTAGGCAACATAGCAATAACCCATCTCTACAAAAAATAAAAAATAAAAAAATTAGCCAGGTGTGGTGGTGCACATCCGTAGTCCCAGCTAGGAAGGAGGCTGAGCGGGGGGGGGGGATCATTTGAGCCCAGGAGGTTGAAGCTGCAGTGAGCCTTGATTGTACCACTGCACTCCAGCCTATACAACAGAGAGAGACCCTGTCTCAAAATAAATACATACATAAATATAAAATGAAATGTGTAAGTGTTGGTCAATTGATGAATGGATTTTAAAAAGTGGTCTAGGCCGGGCGCAGTGGCCCACGCCTGTAATCCCAGCACTCTGGGAGGCCGAGGCAGGTGGATCACGAGGTCAAGAGATCGAGACCATCCTGGCCAACATGGTGAAACCCCGTCTCTACTAAAAATACAAAAAATT
>NW_016112256.1:0-1307 GCF_001604975.1 Cebus imitator | reverse complement strand
GCATAGTGATGAAAGCATGTTAATTTTTTTTCAAAAAAAAAAAAAAAAAAAGCCCCAGACTCCGACATTCTCTAAGCACTTGATTCTGTTCATTCCTGAGCTCAGCCTTGAGCTTAGAACCAACTGAAAACTAATTGCACATGTTGGGGGTTCACATTAAATTTCTTCTTTTTAAAATGATTATTTTTGAGACATGGGTTTTTGCCATGTTGGCCAGGCTGATCTCGAACTCCTGGACTCAAGTGATCTGCCTGCCTTGGCCCCCAAAGTGTTGGGATTACACGTGTAAGCCACTGTACCAAGCCTGCACTTCTCCTTTGAAGGCTGATATGAGTGTAAAAGCAGAGAATGTCTTTATTTAAAAAAATGAAAAACAAAAAGTAAAACAAAATAACAATCACCCGCCCCCTCCATTTGAGATAATACTTCCAGGGGTTCTGCATATCTGGTCTCCAGCCTGGTGGGGGAGTGTGCTTTCAGAGGTTCATGGGTGGGCCTTCCCTAGCCCCACGAGCAAATCATCTCTGCCTGCCTCCGGGAGGGCACTTACTCTCCCACAAGTAGGGCTTCATGGGCCAGGAAGGATGACAGGAAGGGGTGTGGGGGTACCACATCGTCCCTGCTGGGAATCCTAGAGCCCAGATGCTCAAGATTCGACCGTTAGCCACCTGTCTTGCAGAAGCCCCTCTGTGAGACTTCGGGGCAAAGGAGAGAGGGCAGGGGCCTTTCTCAACCCTTCTGGCCATTTCTAGGTTGTGTCGACTGTCACTCTTGTCACCACCATGGATTGTCACATCAGCAGATGGCTCAGGAGCTTGCTTTATGCCGGCTGCTGCTTCCTTTTGTCTTAGTGCCATGCCTGTGAGGTGGATGGTAATCCCCATTGCATGGATGAGGAAACAGGCACAGAGAAACCAAGTGATTTCTCCAAGGCACACAGCCTGAAGGGACAGCTCGCCCTCCCAGCTGTCCCTTCTAACACCCTTGGGCCCGCCTCCGGCTACATGCTGCAAATCGGTCCACTCTTGAGAGTCAAAGCAAAGGCGATCTGAACTGGTAGTCACAGGGACTGTGACACAGAGTTGCGGGTAAAGCTGTCTGTGCCTTGCATTTCCCGTTCCCATGGGTGGCCTGTGACCTTCCCCACAGTCCCTAGTGGGCACTTGCGTTCATGGTTCAAGTAGTCAGACTCTGCCTCTCTGCTTCTGCCATTTGCTCTGTGGCCTGGCCTCTCTGGACCCCAGTTCCCGGCTGTTAGCGATGGGGACGGGGTTGGTGGCCGGCCTAGGCCGGGCAGTGCAGGCTGC
>NW_016112255.1:0-1307 GCF_001604975.1 Cebus imitator | reverse complement strand
AAAAAAAAAAAAAAAAAAAAAAGCTAAGATTTTTATGAGAAGGCAAGAATGGTTAAGTGGGTTTGCAATCAAATCTACATTCAAATCCCATCTCTACCATTTACTGGCCAAGTGACTATGGACAAATTACTTAAAATATGTGTCAATTTCCTCACAATTGTTAATGGAGCTAATAACCGTACCTATTGAAAGAGTTACATAGAGAATTTAATAAAAGAAGGCAATGTAAAGTGATCAATGTAGTGCCTAGGATATAATAAGCACTCAATACACAGTGGCTGTATTATCCTTAATAGATCAATGTAAATGAATATCACATTATTCATAACAAATGAAGCTATTATAATCCTTCATGAGATGAATTCTATTTCAATTTAGTACTTGAGGAACAACCAGGAACAAAAAGATATGGAACCGATGACAAGCTCTCTGGATGGCTAGAAAGGCAAATTCATAGAGAACAATTCTGAAAGGAAATTATAAAATATTTTGAACAAAAATTTAAATATAATGTATCAAAATGTGTAAGATGCTAGTAACAGGAAATTCTTTTTAAGACAGAATCTCACTGTCACCCAGGCTGGAGTGCAGTGGCAGGATCTTGGCACACTGCAACGTCCACCTCATGGGTTCAAGTGATTCTCCTGCCTCAGCCTCCCAAGTAGGGGATTACAGGTACTCACCACCATGTGTGGTTAATTTTGGGGGGCGGTATTTTTTGTAGAGACAGGGTTTAACCATGTTGGCTAGGCTGGTCTCGAACTCCTGGCCTTAAGCAATATACCCACATTGGCCTTCCAAAGTACTATGATTACAGTTGTGAGCCACTGTGCCTTGCCTGAAATTCTTAGATTAGGCATTGGTCTCAAATTAGCAATCTAAGCCCCCACCTTAAGAATTCAAGAAAGAAGAGCAAAATAAATCCAAGGCAAGAAGAAGAAATGAAATAATAAAGAGCAGAGATCAATGAAATGGAAAAGAAAAACAATCGAGAGGCAGGGCACAGTGCCTCATGCCTGTAATCCCAGCACTTTGGGAAGCCAAGGTGGGGGAATCACTTGAGCCCAGGAATTTAGGACCAACCTGGGCAACATGGTGAAACCTCGTCTCTACAAAAAAATTTTAAAAATTAGTTGGGCGTAGTGGTGCAAGCCTGTAGTCCCAGCTGCATGGAAGGCTGAGGTGGGAAAATCACTTGGGCCCAGGAGGTCGAGGCTGCAGTGAGCCATGAGCATGCCACTACACTCCAGTTTGGATGACAGAGTGAGACCCTGTGTCAAAAAAAAAAAAAAAAAAAAAAAAAAAAA
>NW_016112254.1:0-1307 GCF_001604975.1 Cebus imitator | reverse complement strand
TTTTAGTAGAGACGGGGTTTCACCATGTTGACCAGGATGGTCTCGATCTCTTGACCTCGTGATCCACCCGCCTCGGCCTCCCACAGTGCTGGGATTACAGGCTTGAGCCACCGCACCCGGCCTAAAAAAGTTTTAAGTTGTTAGCCAATTGGCTTTTAGTCTGGATTGTAAAGTCTGGCCCCAGCCAATGGAGATCAGACACAGCAGTAAGGACAACCCCATATGCATAAGAAATAAATATGTCTGTTTTTTTTGTTCCTTGTAGTCTTGTGGCAAGACGGCTAGAGAAAGTACCCTACTTGCAGGCCAGGAAGTAAAAATCGAGTTGCTAAAAAATCCTTTGTGTCAGTGCTAATTTTTCTTTGTGGCACCGAGCTGTTTCCAACAGAGTCTTGGATCTCATCTCATCCCAGTGGAAAGACAGTGCCTCCTTCCCAGTAGTTCCAAGTTGGTCCAGAGATGGACCACAACAGATCCATCTCTGTTGCCTTGCCTCAGTCACATGCCCAAAATATAGAGACAGGAGTCAGGGTGGAGGGTGGGTTCCTGGAAGAAAAGCGAAGTGCATTTATCAAAATGGGCAGCGGGCAAGAAAAATATGGAGGCATTGACCGGCAGGAATTGCGAAGGCTTTCTGCATATAAAATGAGGGGGTTGGACTTGCTGGGTCTCTAGATCCCTGTCCACTTCGATTCCATTCTGTAGTTGCTTTCTTTGCATGTTTTCAGGAATCCTGACTTCAGGTGCTAAGGTGTTCATGTGAGCTTGCCCCATCATCCTTTCGTACCAGGTGAGCATCACTGTAAGGGGTGCATGCATGATTCAATCCCAGTGCGTCTCTGACTTTTGTGTGCATACAAGTCACCTGAGCATCTTGTTAGTTTGCAGATTCTGATTCAGTGGTTCTGGGGTTAGGGTCAGATTTATTTTTTATTTGTTTATTTATTTTTTTGACAGAGTTTCCCTTTTTTCCCCAGGCTGGAGTGCTGTGGTGCAGTCTCAGGTCACTGCAACCTCCACCTCCTGGGTTCAAGCGACTCTCCTGCCTCAGCCTCCTCAGTAGCTGGGATTACGGGCATGCACCACCACACCCGACTCATTTTTGTATTTTTAGTAGAGATGGGGTTTCTCTGTGTTGGTCAGGCTGGTCTCGAACTCCAAACATCAGGTGATCCACACGTCTTAGCCTCCCAAAGTGCTGGGATTACAGGTGTGAGCCACTGTGCCCGGCCTGCATATTGCAGTAGTACTGGCCATTTTGCTATTCAGCTCCTGCATTAAATTGCTTCTCTTCTTTTTTGTTTCAA
>NW_016112253.1:0-1307 GCF_001604975.1 Cebus imitator | reverse complement strand
TCCCAGCTACTCAGGAGGCTGAGGCAGGAGAATTGCTTGAATCTCGGAGGCAGAGGTTGCAGTGAGCCGAGATAGTGCTATTACACTCTAGCCTGGGCAACAGAGCAATACTCAAAGAAAGAAAGAAAGAGAGAAAAAAAAAAGAAAGAGGAAAGAAAGGAAGGGAGGAAGAAAGGAGGGGAGGGAAAAAGAAAACTCAAGTCTCCCATTCAGCCAGCTCTGTGTGAATTAAACTTTCTCTCTTGCAAATGGCCCTGTCATGATAAATCAGCTCTAATTGGGCAGCGGGCAAAATGAATCCATTAGGTGGTCACACAGATACACAGATGCATGTTCACAGCATAAAGACAGATGCACCCACAGTGACCGTGCAAATGCTTGCACAGACACACACTCATCCATGCGCGCATGCAGATACCAGTCAACACCGGGGCGATGTCTGCGACTAGCCCTCCAGCCAGAGCCAGCCCAATAGTTCATGATGGTTCCGGTGCTTCCTCTCCTTCTTCCCTCCCCCATGCCCTCCACCCTGGCTCAGCTGTGACCCGGACACACCTGGGAGTGGCCATGGGGACAAGAGGACTTCCGTGTCCCTCAACAGGCTCCTTTGTCACCTCTTGGTGACACCAGCTCACACACAGGCCAGTTTCTGTCTGCCTAACTGCAGATACCCCGAAAGGGCCCACTTCAAGGAGGAAATGAGACCCTAGGCCCCAGTAGCCTCTGATCCCTTATCTGTCTCTCTGACCAAGTGGAAAAAAAACACCCAAACTGCACGAGCTACCACCTGTCTCCCCTCCTCTGGGCCACCGTCCCCAGAGGGACCCTTTTTGTCATCAGCACCCTGGCCCAGACCATGTGGATTAAAAGCTTTCCTCTGCAGGACATACGGGGCATTTCTGAGCCAGGCTCCCGGTGTGCTTCTGACTCCTCCAAGACCTGTGCTGCAGGCAGCAGGTTTCACACCTACACAGGCACATGGGGTCAGGCTTGGGCTCTGGGCAGCACAAAGACATAGGGCATTTACAGGAGCGGTGGCTAGAGGGTCAGGAAGAGCAAAACACCAGGGCCGCGGCCCGGTGCAGTGGATCACACCTGTAATCCCAGCACTTTGGGAGGCTGAGGTGGTCAGATCACGAGGTCAAGAGATCGAGACCATCCTGGCTAATACAGTGAAACCCTATCTCCACTGAAAATACAAAAAATTAGCCGGACGTGGTGGCACATGCCTGTAGTCCCAGCTACTTGGAGGCTGAGGCAGGACAATCGCTTGAACCTGGAAGGCGGAGGTTGCAATGAGCCGAGAT
>NW_016112252.1:0-1308 GCF_001604975.1 Cebus imitator | reverse complement strand
TAGGTGTGCTTCATTCTTTTCTAGTTTTTTTTTCTTCTTCTTTTCTCTCCTCTGACTATTTATTTACCCATAACTTGTCTTCAAGATCACTAATTGATTTTACTGTTAAGAGACTCTAGTGCTTTTTTTAGTATGTTAGTTGCATTTTTCAACTCTAGAATTTCTGCTTGATTCCTTTTTATTTTAATCTCTTTGCTACATTTGTTGGATAGAATTCTAAATTCCTTCTCTCCATTATCTTGAATTTCTTTGAATTTCTTCTAAACAGCTATTTCGACTTCTCTGTCTGAAAGGTCTTGTATCTCTATTTCTGCAGGATTGACTCTTGGTGACTTGTTTTCTTTGTTTTACAAGATCATATTATCCTGGATGGCCTTATTGCTTGTGGATATTCTTCAGTGTTTGGACATTGAAGAATTAAGTGTTTATTTTACTCCTCACAGTCTGGTTCTGTTTGTGTCTGTCTTTCTTAGAAAGGCTATTTGAAGGAACTTGGGCCCCAAGCACAGGGATGCTGTGGTTCTTCCAAATCTGTAGAGGTACTACCTTGGTAGTCTTGGATAAAATTTGCAAGAACTCTCTGGATTACCAGAGAGTTATTATTCTCTTTCCTTACTTTACCTCTGGGAGAGCTAAAAATTCATTTTCTAAATGGATATCAAGTGTCTTGGGGATTTTCTTTCCACACTGAATTGCATAGGTATCTTTGCCATAAATTAGTGATTCTACACATGAAGATCCATTCTGGATGTTATTCTTTTCCTTATTCTTTTATTCTATCTTTATACAGTCTTTGAATTTTTATATACTTTTTATTATACTTACTGATTTCTACACAAATACCAGTTGGAACTTAGACTGGGATTGTTTTAAGTTTGTAATTCAATTTAGGATAATTGCTATTTTACTATCTTATGTTTTGCAATTCCTGAACATAGTTCTTGTTCTCCATGTCTGTAGATCGCATTTGAATTCCCTTAGAAAAATTCTGTAGTTTTCAGTGTAGTGGAGCTTTAGCACATTTTAAAGAATTAATTTGATAACTTAAGAATTTATTATGATAATTACAGTGAATACAATTACAGTAAATAATTTTAATCTACCAAGAAAGTATTATTATTGCCTTTTTGGTATCCTTCTCTTTATTTTTGTTTATTGTTTATTCTTTGTTGCTAAATTGCCAGTCTTCCTTGTATTTCAGTTCTTCAAAGGGTGAAGTGAACTGAAGAATTATTAATATTATTAATATTCTTATTCTTTCTTTTCTTTTGTTTCTTACTTTCTTTTCTTTTCTTTTTTTCTTTTTTT
>NW_016112251.1:0-1308 GCF_001604975.1 Cebus imitator | reverse complement strand
TTTTTTGCACATAGCACAGATGTCAGCAAGCTTTTCTTTAAAGAGCCGTATAGTAAATATTTTAAGCTTTTGGGGTCATACAGTCTCTGTGGCAACTACTCAGCTCTGCGCTTAGAGCACAGAAGCAGCCACAGATGACAATATACATTAATGGTTGTGGCTGTATTCCAATAAAACTTTATTTACAAAAACAGGCTGAGGGCCAGATTTGACCTCTGGGCAGTAGTTTGCTGACCCTTGGTATGTGGGAATTTCTACCTTTTCCTAGAAGCCAGTATGGGAAAAAATGCTTTGAAAAGTCTGAAATTGGCCTATGAAGATGGAATTTTGAAAGGCTGGAGACAAAAAGAGAAGAGTTCTAAAAGGAAGAAATGGAAGAAGTGGAGATAATGTGTTGTAAGAGCCCTTTGTTTGAGAGGCATAAGGACAAATGAGAAAGACAAAAATATTCCAGTTGGGTGTGTGTGTGTGTGTGTGTGTGTGTGTGTGTGTGTGTGTGTTTTGAGATGGAAGTCTCTCTCTTATTGCCCAGGCCAGAGTGCAGTGGCGCGATCTCAGCTCACTGCAACCTTTGCCTCCCGGGTTCAAGCTATTCTCCTACCTCAGCCTCCCGAGTAGCTGGGATTACAGGCACCTGCCACCATGCCCGGCTAATTTCTTTTTGTATTTTTAGTAGGGATGGGGTTTCATCATGTTAGCCAGGCTGGTCTCCAACTCCTGACCTCTGGCGATTCACTCACCTCAGCTTCCCAAAGTGCTAAGATTACAGGCGTGAGCCACTGCGCCTGGCCGTGTGTGGTTTTTCTGAGACAGAGTCTCACTCCATTCCTTAGGCTGGAGTGCAGAGGCACGATCATGGCTCACTGCAGCCTCAAGTTCCTGGGCTCAAGTGATCCTCCCACCACAGCCTCCCAAGTAGCTGGGACCACAGGTGTGCACCACCACACCTAGCTAATATTTTGTTTTGTTTTTGTAGAGACAGGATCTCCGTATGTTGTCCAGACTGGTCTCGAACTCCTGGGCTCAAGTGATCCTCTCTCCTTGGCCTCCCAAAGTGCTAGGATTGCAGGCATGAGTCACCACACTTAGCCTAATTGTTTTTTGTTTGTTTGTTTGGTTTTCATCCCGTGCTTCTTTCTGAGCAATCGATTTTTTAAAAAAGTCATTCGGTATAATAAAACCTTTCTTTCTTTCTTTTCTTTTCTGTTTTTTTTTTGTTTTGTTTTCTTTTTTGAGACAAAGTCTCACTTTGTAGCCCAGGCTGGAGTTCAGTGGTGCAATCTCGGCTCACTGCATCCTTCGTCTCCC
>NW_016112250.1:0-1308 GCF_001604975.1 Cebus imitator | reverse complement strand
AAAAAAAAATTTTTTAGAGTAAAGTGAGAGCCACTTTATTAAGAAACTAAAGAAATAAGAGAATGTCTACTCCATAGGCAGAACTAGCCTAAAATTTTTAAAATTGAAATACTACCACTTCACACGCACTAGGATGGCTCCTAATAAAAAACACACTAACAAAAACAGAAAGCGTTGGTGAGGGTACGGGGAGAATGCAACCCTTCCTACTGTTGGTGAGAATGGAAAAGGGTGCCGCTGCTATAGAAAACAGTATGGCAATCGCTTAAAATTAAAACCAGGGTCAGGCGCAGTAGCGGCAATCCTAGCACTCTGGGAGACTGAGGTGGGCAGATCATGAGGTCAGGAGTTCAAGACCAGCCTGGCCAACATGGCGAAACTCCATCTCTACTAAAAATACAAAAATTAGCTGGGCATGGTGGCCAGCTAATCCTAGCTACTCAGGAAGCTGAGGCAGAATTGCTTGAATCTGGGAGGCAGAGGTAGCAGGGAGCTGAGATCGTGCCCCTGTACTCCAGCCCAGGCGACAGAGTGAGATTCTGTCTCAAAGAAATAAAATTAAAACCAGAATTATCATATGATCCAGCAATCCTACTTCTGTAGGTACCCAAAAGTAGGTACTTTTTAAATTTAAAGCAGAGCCTTGAAGAGATATTTACACACCCATGATCACAGCAGCATTATTCATAATAGCCAAGAGGTAGAGGCAACCCAAGGGTCCATCAGTGGATGAACTGAACAAAATGTGGCATCCACAGCCAATGAAATGTTTCTCAGCCCTTTAAAGGAAGGAAATCCTGTCACAGACTATAACACAGGTGAACCCTAAAGACACAGTGAGTACAAGCCAGTCACACAACAAAGACAAATGGTGTATGATTTCCCTTATATGACTTTGACTTACAATAGCCAAAGTCATAGAGACAGAAAGAACAGTGGTTGCAAGAGGCAGGTGGGAAGGGAACATGCAGAATTCTTGTCGAAAGGGCACAGAATTTCAGTTTTGTCAGATGAAAAAATTCTGGAGATGGGTTGCACAATATGAATGTACATAACAACACTGAAGTATACGTTTAAAAATGGTTTTAGAAGATACCAAGAAACTACTTTTAAAAAATGGTTAAGATGGTAAATTTTATGTTATTTTTTTTTTACCACAATTTTTTTGAAACTCTGAAATACCAAGTGCTAGAGAAGATATAGGGACTGGAACTCTCAAGCACTGCTGGTAAGAACGTGAAATAGGAGAGTCACTTTGGAGAACAGCTTGGCAATTTCTTTTTTTTTTTTTGAGACGGAGTTTCACTC
>NW_016112249.1:0-1308 GCF_001604975.1 Cebus imitator | reverse complement strand
AAAAAAAAAAAAAAAAAGAGGTTGAGACCCATTAGACTAGAATCACCGAATCTATCTCTTCAAAATACAGTTAATAAAAGAAAGGATTCTTTTTTCTCTGGATGAAAATTCCATATTTTGTTTTTACAACCTTGCTTCTCCTTCCTTACATCTTCAGTCTTCACTATTCTGCTATGCACAGCCCAAAATTTCTCAAGTCTCCCTTAGCCTAAAAAAAAGTCTTCCATAAACTTTTCTAACTTCCCTAACCTATTGAGCTACCCATTGTTCTTACTACAACAATTGCTCACTTTAAAAAAGTGTCCGGAAATTACCCTCCCTGGAGGTCTCAGCTTGTCTCTGATGATCAAAGTTAGTAATATTTTCTTAGTCCTTTTGTCTTGAATGTCTTTAAAATTTTGTAATTACTATATATTTCCTCCCTCTTACAGTTTTTTTGACTTCTGTAACACTGAAATCTCTTGATTATTTTTATATCCTTTTATCTGCTTCATTGAATATTCATTTTTATTATTACCTACAAGTTGGGGCAGGTAGCACTATCTACTTACCCAGTATCAATTTTTACCCATTTTCTTTGCAGAAACCCAATAGTGATCAGGATGGCAACATTTCCTGTTAATAAATATTTATTTTCAGATTCTTTTGCTGCTGGGGGTGACCATGAGGCATAATTCCAGGAAGTCAGAACTTGGTTGATATCTACTGGATGGTGCTCCTGAGAGAGACCTTGCATCTGGGCAGGGGTGGGGGAAGAGCAGGTACCTATGGCATAATATTTGACCATTTACCAATTTTCTTTTTGTTTCTTACTGCCTGAAATGCAGATGCAATATCTTAAATCTTAATGACCATCTTACAATATGGGACCTCAACATGAGGGTGAATATCAACACATTTTGTACAGTAGAAATGAAAATAGAAAGATCCCTAGTTCCTGATAGCGTAACTGAACTTTCATACCAGCCCTGGCCTTGAGATATGTTGTTGCTTAAACAAAAATAACTGGTTAAGTTGCTAGTAGTTAGAAATGCAACAGAATGAATGCATTTCCAGCTAAGCCTTCAAGTTTGTAACTTTGACCTTATAATTATCAATCATATAATAATTTTCATCACTTTAACTTTCACATCTACAGATTATTCTTGCAGTAGATTGATTGTTTGGGTGAAATGCATAATTTATGTGTGCTGTTTAGACGACTATAGGTTAAGAAAACAAGAAGACTGGGAAGCATGACTCCTTATTTTTGTGACTCCTTATTTTATGGGACTAATCGCTTTTGGTTTTTTTGCTTTTTTTTTTTTT
>NW_016112248.1:0-1308 GCF_001604975.1 Cebus imitator | reverse complement strand
TTTTTAGAGATCGGGTCTTGCTATGTTGCCCAGGCTAGAGTGCAGTGGCAATTCACAGGTGCGATCCCACTACCGATCAGCACGGGAGTTTTGACCTGCTCCATTTCCGACCTGGGCCAGTTCACCCCTCTTTAGGTAACCTGGTGGTCTCCCGCTTCCGGGAGGTCATCATATTGATGCCGAACTTAGTGCGGACACCTGATCGGCATACACTACAGCCCAGAACCCCTGGGCTCAAGCGATCCTCCAGCCTCAGCCTCCCGAGTAGCTGGGATTAAAGGCACGCTCCACCGCGCCCGACGCTTTTCATCTATTCTAAAGCCTTTTTCTGCAAAACAAAACAAAACAAAAAAAGTCTTTCAATTGTTAATTATTACTCCAAGGGAGATATTTTCTCTTTAACACTGATCATTTTTAGAAATTTTCATTGAAACAAAAGCACAGAATTTTAAAGTCTTATGGAAGGATGATATAGCTCTCTCTACAGACAGACAGGAGGATCACCTGAGCCCAGGAGTTCAAGACTAGCAACAGGGCAAGACCTCATCTCTACTAAAAATTAAAAAATTAGCTGGATGTGATGGTTTGTGCCCATAGTCTTAACTACATGAGAGGCTGAGGCAGGAGAATCACTTGAGCACAGGAGGTTGAGGCTACAGTGGGTTGTGATCACGCCACTGTACTCCAGCCTGGGTGAGAGAGCAAGACCCTGTCTCAAAAAACCAAACAAAAAACACAACACCTGAGGCAATGCATACGGCAGTGCATACAAATTAATGACAATGGTTACTTTAAAAATAAATAAGATGAAGCAATGGTTGCAATGGACTCTGGTTTTATCTGTATTATTTGACTCTTTTATATTGTATTTACAAATTACATGTATAATTAAAAATAAATTTAAAAATCTTTCAAAGTGTAAAAAAAGAAATGTTTCTTGAATTTATATTCGCCCAGAATAAGCCAGTGGGCACCAGTTCAAGACCCATTCTACTTTCCCTCTTTCTTCCTGGTAGTCTGGCTCTTTCCATTATACAGTTGACATAAGAGAAAAAACAGGGCCAGATACACCTGGGTTCAAATCAAGGGAAGTCACCCTACCACTCACAGGCTGGGTTACCTTGGGCAAATTACTTAACCTCTCTGAGCTTAAACCCTTCACTGGTCAAATGGACTACTTTTTCAGTGAAACGTTCTCTGACCGTCTGCCTCCCCCCATTCCACTCTGTTCTAGGTCAGGATCAGCTGTTATAAATTCTCCTCAAACTATGATATATGTCTTCCCTTTGGAGCACTATCTCAGGTTGT
>NW_016112247.1:0-1308 GCF_001604975.1 Cebus imitator | reverse complement strand
GCCCAGCTAATGTTTTGTATTTTTAGTAGAGACGGGGTTTCACCATGTTGACCAGGATGGTCTCGATCTCTTGACCTCGTGATCCGCCCGCCTTGGCCTCCCAAAGTGCTGGGATTACAGGCGTGAGCCACCGCGCCCGGCCAGCGTTTTTTTTCTTATTGCAGAATGAAAGATTGTGTCCCATTAGAGCCATTTCAGGCAGCAGCAAACAATGCTCCTATAAATGTACCAGCACCCTCCTCATTGCTGATGCTAGCAGCCTTTCTGTCTCTCTCTTTACCTTTTAAAAGTTATGAAATACAGGCCCGGGTGCTGTGGCTCATGTCCGTAACCACTGCGCTTTTGGAGGCCGAGGCAAGAGGAATGCTTGAACCCTGGAGTTTGAGACCAGCCTGGATGACATGGCAAGACGGCATCTCTATAGTAAATTTAAAAAATAGCCAGCCAGGCGCAGTGGCTCACGCCTGTAATCCCAGCACTTTGGGAGGCTAAGGAGGGTGGATCGCCTGAGGTCAGGAGCTCGAGACCAGCCTGGCCAACATGGTGAAACCTGTTCTCTACTAAAAAGATAAAAATTAGCTGGGCATGGTGGCTCATGTCTGTGATCCCAGTTACTTGGGAGGCTGAGGCAGGAGAATCACTTGAACCCAGGAGGTGGAGTTTGTAGTCAGCTGAGGTTGCGCCACTGCACTGCAGCCTGGGTGACAGAGCAAGACTCCGCCTCAAACACAAACCAAAAAAAGAAAAATTAGCTGAGTGTGGTGGCACACGCTTGTATTCCCAGCTACTGGAGAGGCTGAGGTGGGAGGATCCCTTGAGCCCAGGAGGTCAAGGCTGCAGTAAGCTGTGACCCTGTCTCCAAAAAAAATATGTGGCCTCTTTTCAGGCCTCTTCCAACTTGATCTCACTGATGACTACCTTTTCCTTGAAATTGTCTTACTCAGCTTCCATAGTGCTCTATTTGTCCTCCCACAGTCTCCTAGCCTGTTGCTCATCCCATTTGCTCTGTCTGCCCTTCGCTGTAATCCACTTCCAGACCTCAAGCTTTCATCTCACTCCCGAGCTCCTTGCAAGTATTTTCTACCTGGTCATTCCACAGGTACGTCAAACTCAGCATGTACAAACTAAACGCATGAGTGGAAGCTCTTGTCCCTACTTGAATCCTTTAATTCCCTTATTCCCAAACTTTGTTCAAACAAGGAAAAAGTTGTATCCTTGACTTCAGATTTTTTCTTTCTGTGCCCCACCTTCAGCTGGTTCCCTTGTCCTACTGGTTCTCATTTCTTTTTTTTTTTTTTTTTTTTTTTT
>NW_016112246.1:0-1308 GCF_001604975.1 Cebus imitator | reverse complement strand
GGATTACAGGCATGTGCCACCATGCCCAGCTAATGTTTTGTATTTTTAGTAGAGACGGGGTTTCACCATGTTGACCAGGATGGTCTCGATCTCTTGACCTCGCGATCCACCCGCCTCGGCCTCCCAAAGTGCTGGGATTACAGGCTTGAGCCACCGCGCCCGGCCTACTTATTTATTTTTTAAGAGAGAGGGCCTCTATCGCCCAGGCTGGCGTGCAGTGGGGCAATCATATCTTACTGCAACCTCAAACTCCTGGGCTCAAGAAATTCTTCCACTTCAACCTCCTGAGTAGCTGGGACTACAGGCATGAGCCACCATGCCTAGCCAATTTTTTTTTAAGTTTTTTTAAAGTTTTTGTTTGTTTGTTTGTTTTGTATAGATAGGGGTCTCACTATGCTGCCCAGGCTGGTCTTGAACTCTGGGCCTCAAGGGATCCTCCTGCCTCAGGCTCCCAAAGTGCTGGGATTACAGACCTGAGCCACCACACCCAGTCCAAAATAGTTTCTATAACTGTGTTCCATATGTGCAATAATTAAATAGAAACATGGAAAAATGTGTATATAAACAAATAGAATTTATAGAGATAAAAAATACACCAGATGGGATTAAGGACAGATTAGACATTGACGAAGAAAAAAATAATCATGTGAAGGCATGGCAATAGAAACTATCCACACACCAAGAAAAACGAGCCGGCCTCAGCGGCTCAAGCCTGTAATCCCAGCACTTTGGGAGACCGAGGTGGGCGGATCACGAGGTCAGAAGTTCAAGACCAGCTTGGCCAATATGGTGAAACATTGTCTCTACTAAAAATTAGCGGGGTGTGGTGGCGCACATCTGTAGTCCCAGCTACTCAGGAGGCTGAGGCAGAAGAATTGCTTGAACCCAGGAGATGGAGGTTGCAGTGAACTGAGATCGTGCCATTGCACTCCAGCCTGGGCGACAGAACGGAACTCCATCTCAAAAAAAAAAAAGAAAAAATTAATTAAAAAAAAATTTACAGGTGAGGTGTGGTGGCTCATCCCAGCACTTTGGGAAAAGTGCCTGTCACCCCAGCACTTTGGGAAACCCAGGCAGGCAGATCACTTGATCTCAGGAGTTCGAGACCAGCCTGGGCAACATGATAAAACCCCCATCTCTACAAAAAATACAAAAATTTGCTGGGCATGGTGGCATGTACCTATAGTCCCAGCTACTTGAGAGGCTGAGGCAGGAGAACTGCTTGAGCCCGAGAGGTGGAGGTTGCAGTGAGCTGAGACTGCGCCACTGCACTCCAGCCTGGGCAATGGAATGACACCCTGTCTCAAA
>NW_016112245.1:0-1308 GCF_001604975.1 Cebus imitator | reverse complement strand
GTGATCCACCCGCCTCGGCCTCCCAAAGTGCTGGGATTACAGGCTTGAGCCACCGCGCCCGGCCAAGTCTGCATTCTTAATAGCCTACTGTTGACCAGAAGCCTTACCAATAACATAAACAGTTGATTCACACATATTTTATATGTTAATTGTATCATATACTGTGCTCTTACTGTGAAATAAACTAGAAAAAAAGGAAACATTATTAAGAAAGTTGTTAGGAAGAGAAAATACATTTAGAGTATTGTATTGAACTGTTAAGTCCCATCATTTGTTTACAAGATGAATCTTCTTTTATTTTTTTTTTTTTGAGATGGAGTTTCACTCTTGTTGCCCAGGCTGGAGTGCAGTGGTGCGATCTCAGCTCACTGCAATCTCTGCCTCCCAGGTTCAAGTGATTCTCCTGCCTCAGCCTCCCAAGTAGCTGGGATTACAGGCACCCACCACCATGCCCAGCTAATTTGTGTGTGTGTGTGTGTGTGTGTGCGCGTGTGTGTGCGTGTGTGTGTGTGTGTGTGTATTTTTAGTAGAGACAAGGTTTCACCATGTTGGCCAAGCTGGTCTCAAACTCCTGACCTCAGGTGACTCGCCCACTTCGGCCTCCCAAAGTGCTGGGATTACAGGTGTGAGGCACCACACCCGGCCACAAGCTGAATCTTCTGTCTGAAATGGGAGCCCCTGCAGCTTCAGACCTCAATCCACTGTCCCTATCAAGAGACTTGGCTCTTCCTTGTCATGTCATGATTTTCTTTGCTTCCGGGAGCTCCTCTGGCAGCACTCACGGCACTTTGTATGGGTCCTGTGGTGTTATTCAAGGTTTAGGGTGTCACACTAAACACACTAAAAAACACGAGAGAAGCACAATCACTTTTTACTACAGTATACACTTGACTGGAGAGACTCTTCAGGCGGAGATGATTAGCGTCTCACAGCATTTTAAGCAGATACAAGGCGAGGTAACTGGAAGAGTGACGGAGGTAGCATGAATTGTCGTGGGTATGTATGGACTACAGTTAATTTTATGCAGTTATGATTTAATCCTGCGTCACCACCGTCTTCTCTTCTTCATTTTAGAGACAGGGTCTTACTCTGTTGCCCAGGCTGGAGGGTAGTGGCACAATCATAGCTCACTGCAGTCTCAAATTCCTGGTCTCAAGCAATCCTCCCACCTTGGCCTCCCAAGTAGCTAGGACTACAGGCATGAGGCACTGTGCCCAGCTAATTTTAAAAATGTTTTTGTGCAGACACTGTCCTGCTTTGTTGCCTAAACTTGTCTCAAACTCCTGGCCTCACTTAATCATCCCACCT
>NW_016112244.1:0-1308 GCF_001604975.1 Cebus imitator | reverse complement strand
TTCAATTCACCTGCTAGATATGAACTTCCAGAAGCCAACAGAAAGATCCTTGCTGTATCCCTGTAGAAACTGGTTCTGGGCCACATGTAGGCCTTACACAAAAAAATGTGTTTAATGAAACAGTCTTAAAAGAGTAAGTTTTATTTCAAGCCTATTGAGCTTTCTGCCAATTCAAAATAGCTTATGCTAATTATGAATCCTTAATCCAACATTTTCCAGGGCTGTAAATGTAAAATGTTTTTTACTCCATGATGGTTTTATTTTTACTTATTGATTTTGAGACAGGGTCTGTCACATAGGCTGGAGTGCATTGGCAAGATCATACTCACTATAGCCTCAACCTCCCCAGCCCAAGCGATCCTCCCATCTCAGCATCCTGAGTAGCTGGGACCGCAGGTGTGCACCACCACGCCCAGCTAATTTTTGTATTTTTACAAAATTAGAGACTGGGTTTTTCCACATTGCCCAGGCTGGTGTCTAACTCCTGAGCCCAAGTGATCTTCCCACCTCAGCCTCCCAAAGTGTCAAGATTACAGGTGTGAGCCCCCATGCCTGGTCCATTATGATTTTATCTAGTGTTCTATATCTGTTACATCTCTACCATCTCAGTGGTTCTTCAGAAACTCCAAGAAGTATCCTTACTATCAATATAAGTTGTTTTTCTCACTCTGAATTTCACCATGCCTTCAGCAACTATATACAGATGATGGTACACACACACACACACACACACACACACATGAGACTCTATCTAACAACAAAAAGTAATCAACTACAGCTAGGTACAGTGGCGCACACCTGGAGTCCTAGCCACTCAGGAGGCTGAGTTGGAAGGGTCACTTGAGCCCAGGAGTTCAAGACCAGTCTGGGCAACGTAGTGAGATCCCATCTCAAGTAAAAAGTCAACTATTGATACATATTACAACATGAATGAATCTCAAAATCTTTCTGTTCAATGAAAGAAGCCAGCCAAAAGAGACTACAACCTGCATGACTCTATTTACATAAAACTTTAAAATATGCAAACTTATCCCTAGTGAGGGAAAGCAGATCAGCAGTTCCCAGGGAGGGGGTGTGTGGGGAGAAACTGGAAGGAGGGATTAGCAAGGGATATGTTGATTGTAATGTTGGTTTCATGGGTGTAGATGTCAAAATATTAAATTGTACAACTTCAAATATGTGGCTTACTCATGTAAATTATACTTCAGTTAAGCTTTTTTTTTAACTATGTAATTTCTGCATTAAGGTATTTTAAAATCTCTTCAAATCTGTGAAAGCACAGTACCAGTCTTTTCTTTTTTTTTTTTT
>NW_016112243.1:0-1309 GCF_001604975.1 Cebus imitator | reverse complement strand
TTTTGGCTCACTGGAACCTCCACTTCCTGGATTTTTCTTGTACATCTGCTTTTGTTATTTGTAGATTCTGCATATTAGGCCTTTGTTAGATGGGTAGATTGCAAAATTATTTTCCCATTCTGCTGGTTGCCGGTTCACTCTAATGATTGTTTCTTTTGCTGTGCAGAAGCTCTTAAGTTTAATTAGATCCTATATGTCTATTTTGGCTTTGGTTGCCATTGCTTATGGTGTTTTGGTCATGAAGTCCTTGCCTACGCCTATGTCCTGAATGGTAGTGCCTAGGTTTTCTTCTATGGTTTTTATGGTGTTAGGTCTTATGTTTAAATCTTTAATCCATCTGGAGTTAATTTTAGTGTAAGGTGTCAGGAAGGGGTCCAGTTTCTGCTCTCTGCACATGGCTCACCAGTTTTCCCAACACCATTTATTAAACAGGGAATCCTTTCCCCATTGCTTGTTTTTGTGATGTTTGTCAAAGATCAGATGGTTGTAGATGTGTGGCATTATCTCTGAGGCCTCTGTTCCATTCCCTTGGTCCATATCTCTGTTTTTTACAGTATCATGCTGTTTTGATTACTGTAGCCTTGTAGTATAGTTTGAAGTCAGGTAGCATGATGCCTCCAGCTTTGCTCTTTTTGCTTAAAGTTGACTTGGCTATGTGGGCTCTCTTTTGGTTCCATATGAAGTTTAAGGTGTTTTTTTCTAGTTCTGTGAAGAGGGTCATAGGTAGCTTGATGGGGATAACATTGAATCTATAAATTACTTTGGGCAGTATGGCCATTTTCACAGTATTGATTCTTCCTAACCATGAGCATGGAATGTTTTTCTATCTGTTTTTGTTCTCTCTTATTTTGTTAAGCAGTGGTTTGTAGGTCTCCTTGAAGAGGTCCTTTACATCCTTTGTTAGTTGTATTCCTAGGTATTTTATTCTCTTTGTAGCAATTGTGAATGGCAGTTCGTTCTTGATTTGGCTCTCTTTAAGTCTTTTATTGGTATATAGGAGTGCTTGTGATTTCTGCACATTGATTTTGTATCCTGAGACTGTGCCAAAGTTGTTTATAAGTTTAGGAGATTTTGGGCTGAGATGATGGGGTCTTCTAAATATGCTGTCATGTCATCTGCAGATAGAGACTATTTGACTTCCTCCTTTCCCAACTGAACACACTTTATTTCTTTTTCTTGCCTGATTGCTGTGGCCAGAACTTCCAATGCTATATTGAATAGGAGTGGTGAGAGAGGGCATCCTTGTCTAGTGCCACATTTCAAAGGGAATGCTTCCAGTTTTTGTCCATTCAGTATGATATTGGCTGTC
>NW_016112242.1:0-1309 GCF_001604975.1 Cebus imitator | reverse complement strand
AAAAAAAAAAAAAAAAAAAAAGAGTTCAGAGGCCACGCCTGTAATGCCAGCACTTTGGGAGGCCGAGGTGGGAGGATCACTTGAGGTCAGAAGCTCCAAACCAGCCTGGGCAATGCAACAAAAAACACTATCTCTACAAAAAAATCTATGTATTTCTTAATTAGCCAGGCATGGTGGTGTGCACTTGTGGTCCCAGCACCTCAAGGGGCTGAGGTGTGAGGACCACTTAGACCCAGGAAGTCAGGGCTGCCCTGAGCCATGATCACACCACAGCACTACAGCCTGGGCAACGGCGCGAGACCCTGCCTCAAAACACAGAACAGAACCACCGCAACAGAAAAACTCTCACTTTAAATATTTTCGTTTTCTCAAATGCCAGTTGTACCTCAGTAAAACTATAAACACACCATGAAACCAGCTCTTCCTCCAAAAACACTTAGCCTGGCACCCAATTGTGCCCAGGGTACCCACTGGGCTGGGGACTTCATGACCTTAATGGAGGCAGGGACCAGCATGGGCGGGGGAAAAGAAGCTCCCCCTTTTTTTCTGTTTTTAATGGAGACAGAGTTTCGCTCTGTTGCCAGGCTGGAGTGCAGTGGTGCGATCTCAGCTCACTGCAACCTCCGCCGCCTGGGTTCAAGCGATTCTCCTGCCTCAGCCTCCTGAGTAGTCGGGATTACAGGCACCCGCCACCACACCCGGCTAATTTTTGTATTTTTAGTAGAGACGGGGTTTCACCATGTTGGCCAGGATGGTCTCGATCTCTTGACATCATAATCTGCCTGCATAAAGTGCTGGGATTACAGGCGTGAGCCACCACACCCCGACTCTTTTTGTTTGTTTAATTGAGACAGAATCTCACTCTGTCGACCAGGCTGGAGTGCAGTGGCATGATCTCAGCTCGCTGCAACCTCTGCCTCACAGGTTCACGCAATTCTCCCACCTCAGCCTCCCAAGTAACTGGGATTCCAGGCACACACCGCCACACCTGGCTAATTTTAATTTTATTATTGTTATTTTTTTGAGATGGAGTCTTGCTCTGTCTCAGGCTGGAGTGCAGTGGAGAAATCTCCGATCACTGAAACCTCCGCCTCCCAGATTCAAGCAAGTCTCCAGTCTCAGCCTCCCGAGTAGCTGGGATTATAGGCGCCCACCACGATGCCCAGCCAATTTTTTGTATTTTTAATAGAGATGGGAAGCCGGGCGCGGTGGCTCAAGCCTGTAATCCCAGCACTTTGGGAGGCCGAGGCGGGTGGATCACAAGGTCAAGAGATCGAGACCATCCTGGTCAACACGGTGAAACCCCGTT
>NW_016112241.1:0-1309 GCF_001604975.1 Cebus imitator | reverse complement strand
AAAATTACATAAGTTTAAAAGATATCTTTACTGTTCTGATTTTTAAACATTTACTTATGGCTTTCACTGTTATAATAGTGAAAGCATTCATCAATTGGCATTGTCTCACAAATATATAGGAATGCACGCTAGACTATTTAGTAGAAATAACTTTCCTAAATAAAACTGTGGCAGAGTATTGTTCATTTGGAAAGGTTTTCCAAGAGAAACAATATGAACTTCAATACCGTAAGGCAGAAATTCACCTTTGGTTTTAAAATCCACTGGCAGTATTCTTTTTATTTATTAAAATTAAAATGTGCATAAGTTTGGTTTTCAGCTCTCAGTATTTAATTGTAGTTAGTCACATTGGGACTGCTTTCCTGTTTTTTCAAAGTAGCACACGCAGAACTTTTGAACACTTCTCCTCGTTTTTATGTTTATTTGCTCAGTTAAAATCAGATTTAAAATTCATGGTAGACATTCATTTCTTTTGATATTTTAAGTAGAATCTGAAACATCTATTTTATTCAAGAACTTTTAGTCATGCCATCTCAAGTAAGGTCATCATATTGTTGTGCTCCTTTACTTTTTCAGCAACTTTTTGACAAATTAGTAAAATGAAATTGAAGAAGGTAACAATGTTTTTGTGATTTCAAAAGAGGAAATCTTAAAAAATCTTATCCTGTTTATTCAAAAAATAATAATATATCAATCTTCAATTCTTGACTTTTTGGTTTTTATCCCGTTCCACCTTAACTGAACTATGATTAAACATACATTTTTACAGTTTCATTCTTTACTTCCACTACATAAAAGACGTACAACTATTTTTTATGTAATATAAAGAAAAGGACATGCATGATTATGTCATGTCATAGTTTTGCAAAAATATAGCAAGCTGAGAAGTTAACTTGTATTTCTAGAAACTGTATATGAAATCATAGCATTTGTGATGCTGAAATTTATCATAAATGACAGAACTTTGGCTTTGCAGCAAAGTAACAAGTGATCTTAAATATAATGAGTCAGAAGTATTAGGGAAGTTATTAAAACATGGCTCAAGCCTGTAATCCCAGCACTTTGGGAGGCCGAGGCGGGTGGATCATGAGGTCAAGAGATCGGTCCATCCTGGTCAACATGGTGAAACCCCATCTCTACTAAAAATACAAAAAATTAGCTGGGCATGGTGGTGCGTGCCTGTAATCCCAGCTCCTTAGGAGGCTGAGGCAGGAGAATTGCCTGAACCCAGGAGGCGGAGGTTGCGGTGAGCCGAGATCGCGCCATTGCACTCCAGCCTGGGTAACAAGAGCGAAACTCTGTCTCAAAA
>NW_016112240.1:0-1309 GCF_001604975.1 Cebus imitator | reverse complement strand
TTGCGGTGAGCCGAGATCGCGCCATTGCACTCCAGCCTGGGCAACAAGAGCGAAACTCCGTCTCAAAATAAATAAATAAATAAATAAAAATAAAATAAAATAATTAAAAATAAATAAATAAAATAAATAAAAGAGTATAGATAATACATAGGATCAAACAATGTTATAAAATTAACATCCAGCCAGGTGCAGTGGCTCACACCTATTATCCCAGCACTTTGGGAGGCTGAATCAGGTGGATCACTTGAGGTCAGGAGTTTGAGACCAGCCTAACCAACAGAGATAAATCCCATCTCTACTAAAAATACAAAATTAGCCAGGCATGGTGGCACATGCCTGTAATCCCAGCTACCCTGGAGGCTGAGGCAGGAGAATGGCTTGAACCCGGGAAGCAGAGGCTGCAGTGAGCTGAGATGGCACCATTGCACCCCAACCTGGGCAACAAGAGTGAAACTCCATCTCAAAAAAAAAAAAAAAAAAAAAAAAAAAAAAAAAAAACCCCACAAAAAAAAAAAAAAAAAAAAAAAAGATTAACATCCATGTGCCTACCTCTCAGCTTAAGAAAAATAACATCACCAGGACTTCAGAAGCGTCCTTGAACTCCTCCTCCCTTATGAAATCCCCTCTCATGCCTGTCTACAGGAAACACCATTTCAAATTGTCTGTTAATAATCCTTTTCTTGATGGTCTTACTTAAAAAAAATTTTTTTGAGACAAAGTCTTGCTCTTGTCGCCCAGGCTGAAGTGTAACGGCACGATCTTGACTCACTGCAACCTCTACTTCCCAGGTTCAAGTGATTCTCCTGCTTCAGCCTTCCAAGCAGCAGGGATTACAGGCATCTGCCACCACACCTGGCTAATTTTTGTATTTTTAGTAGAGATGGGGTTTCACCAATGTTGGCCAGGCTGGTCTCAAACTCCTGACTTCAGGTGATCCGCCCACCTCAGCCTCCCAAAGTGCTGGGTTACAGTGTGAGCCACTGCACCTGGCTGATGATTTTATTACATATGAATATATCCCCCAAACAATCTACTGTTTAGTTTTGCCCGATTTTTAAAGTTATACAATTAGAATAATACTGTGTGCACATTCTCCATAATTTTACTTTCTCTTGACATTTTGGTTGTTGACAGTTTTTCCAAAATTAAAACAATTATAAAAAATGCTGTCCTGGACATCTAGGTATGCACATTTTGGCCAACATTCATGATAATTTTTTTTTTTTGAGACGGAGTTTCACTCACGTTACCCAGGCTGGAGTGCAATGGCGCGATCTCGGCTCACCGCAACCTCCGCCTCCTGGGTTCA
>NW_016112239.1:0-1309 GCF_001604975.1 Cebus imitator | reverse complement strand
ATCGCGCCATTGCACTCCAGCCTGGGTAACATGAGTGAAACTCTGTCTCAAAAAAAAAAAAAAGAAATTTCTATTAAATATTTCATTTATTTCCTAAGAATAAATACATTTTCCTACATGAATATAATACGACTATTGTTTCCTTTCTTTTAAAAAAATTTTTAGAGAGATTGGTTCTTACTGTTTCCCAGACTGTTCTCGAACTGACCGTAAGCAATTCTACCATGTTGGCCTGCCAAAGAGCTGGGTTACAGGTGTGAGTCACCATGCCTGCCCAACATTGACATTTTTAAATCAACTATTTTGTTGTTTTATAGAATGTTCCATATTCTACATTTAATTATTTCCTTCTAGAATGTCCCACCTTTTCATTATTTATTTGTGGTGATGCTTAATTTTTTCTTTTATTGCTGTATTTCTTGTAAACACAGAGTTAAATTTAAGTAATGGATTTTGGCCAGGCGCAGTGGCTCACACCCGTAATGCCAGCACTTTGGGAGGCCAAAGCAGGTGGATCACCTGAGGTCAGGAGTTAGGGACCAGCCTGACCAACATAATGAAAACCAGTTTCTACTAAAAATATAAAATTAGCCGTGTATGGTGACGCATTCCTGCAATTGCAGCTCCTCGGGTGGCTGAAGCAAGACAATTGCTTGAAACCGGGAGATGGTGGTTGCAGTGAGCCGAGATCGTGTCATGGCACTTTGGCCTGGTCTACAAGAGTGAAACTCCATCTCAAAAAATAAATAAATAAATAAAATAAAAATAAATAAAAATTGATTTGATTCAGGTTAATTATTATTGTCAGTAGTACCTCATACATAGTTTTTGGCTTTTCTTGTTTGCAAAAAAACAAGCCATAGACAAAACAGCTGATAATTAATGTGAATTGTTAGTAGTTTAGGTTATTTTGTTTTTTGTCTTTTTTGAGACAGAGGCTCGCTCTGTCGCCCAGGCTGGAGTACAGTGGTGCGATCTTGGCAACCTCCGCCACCAGGGTTCAAGCGGTTCTCCTGCCTCAGCCTCCTGAGTAGCTGGGATTACAGGCGTGTGCCCCCACACCTGGCTAATTTTTATATATTTTTTAGTAGAGATGGGGTTTCACCCTCTTAGCCAGACTGGTCTCAAACTTCTAACCTCAAATGATGTACCCACCTCTGCCTCTCAAAGTGCTGAGGTTACAGGCATGAGCCACTGCACCCAGCCTGGCTAAATTTTTTTTTTTTTTTTTTTTGAGATGGAGTTTCGCTCTTGTTACCCAGGCTGGAGTGCAATGGCGCGATCTCGGCTCACCGCAACCTCCGCCTCC
>NW_016112238.1:0-1310 GCF_001604975.1 Cebus imitator | reverse complement strand
AAAAAAAAAAAAAAAAAAAAAAAAAAAAAAAAAAATGAAAACAAAAACAAAAAACAAGCCTGCCAAAAGGCAGAGCCTGCCAGGAGCCAGAGCCCAGGTCTCCAGCCCTGAAGACCATTTTCCCCCTCTCCACCCTCCCTAAGTGAGCCTCTGGCTGCTGTTCAGGCCTACAGACAGCTCAGACTCCCCCCACCCTCCCACCCGCCCCCAGAAGTGGGTGCATTTTGGGCATCTCACACATGGCTTGTGGTAATACCTGTCCTGATTTCCTTCTCTTTTTCCTTCCTTCCCTTCTTTTTTCTTCCTTCTTTCTTGCTTGAATTGGTGGTCCAAGCTAGTGTGATCATAGCTCACTCCTGTCTCAGCCTCCTGAGTAGCTGGGACTACAGGCACATGCCACCATGCCCAGTTATTTCTTTTTTTTAGAAAATAGAAGGAGTCTTGCTAATGTGCCCAGGTGATCTAGATGGGTGATTGTCCTTCTCTTTTTTTTGTAGAGATGGAGTCTTGCTATGCTGCCCAGGCTGGTCTCAAACTCCAGCCTCCACAGCTTCCCAAAGTACTGGAATTACAGGCATGAGCCACTGCATCCAGCCTGTATCCCATTTTATTTGTTTATTTGTTTTTTGAGACGGAGTTTCACTCTTGTTGCCCAAGCTGGAGTGCAGTGTGAGTGGCGTGATTCAACTCACTGCAATCCACCTCTGGATTCAAGCAATTCTCCTGCCTCAGCTTCCTGAGTAGCTGAGATTACAGGCCCGTGTCATCACGCCCAGCTAATTTTTTTGTATTTTTAGTAGAGACGGGGTTTCATCATGTTGGCCAGGCTGGTCTCAAACTCCCGACCTCATGTGATCTGCCCACCTTGGCCTCCCAAACTGCTGGGATTACAGGCATGAGCCACTGTGCCCGGCCTCTGTATTCCATTTTAAATACATGTTTCCTTTGGCCCAGAAACTCCATTTCCACCGATTTATCCTCCAGATTTACTTGTACGTGAACCCAATGAGGTATGCATGGGCTATTGATTGTGGCAAGAGTGGAAACAAATGTGAATGTCCATTGAGTGGTTAAATAAAAACTGGTGCATCCATTTAATGGAGTGCTTGCAGCTTTAAAGAAAGAATGCAGTAAGACCTGTGTGGATAAAACCACCTCTAAGACACATTTTTCGGTTAAGAAAAGAAAAAGAGAAGCAGGCCAGGCGGGGTGGCTCATGCCTGTCATCCCAGTACTTCGGGGTGCCGAGGTGGTCAGATCGTTTGAGGTCAGGAGTTCGAGACCAGCCTGGCCAACATGGTGAAACCCTG
>NW_016112237.1:0-1310 GCF_001604975.1 Cebus imitator | reverse complement strand
ACACACACACACACATATATGTGTGTGTGTAGATGTGTGTGTGTAGTTGTGTGTGTATGTACATATATATACATACACATATATATATATATATAGATCTCCTGGGCCAGGTGTGGTGGCTTATACTTATAATCTAGCACTTTGGGAGGCTGACATGGGAGGATCTCTTGAGTCCAGGAGTTCAAGACCAGCCTGGGCAACATAGTGAGACCCTGTCTCTACATAAAATAAAGAATTAGTCAGGTGTGGTGTGCACCTGCAGTCGCAGCTACTGGGGAGGCTGAAGTAGGAGGATTGCTTGATTCTGGGAGGTTGTAGTAAGCCCTGATTGCAGTATCGCACTCCAGCCTGGGTAACAGAGTGAGACCCTGTCTCAAATACACACACACACGTGCGCGCACGCACACACACACACACACACACACACTTTGTTTGGCTACTTGTTATATTTTTCCTATGCTTTCTGTGTCTTTGCTCAACACAAGAAAAGCATATGTATGTGTGCATGTGCATGTGAGCTATGGTAAAATATAAACGTATTTCTGGGGATATAATGTTTTCCTTGAATTTCTGTCATTCTCCATTTTGCTTATTGCCCTTCTCTTTCCCTTTCCCTTCTCACCACACACACACACAACACACACGCGTGCACACACGCACACACACACACAGCCTGTTAGTCTCATAAACGTCCTACAAGGCTAAATAAAGCAGGAAGGCATTTGAAATTACAGCAGGGACAGAAAGCAAAGCCCACGTTTTAGAGAAGGAACCTTTTGGGCTGGATGTTTTGCTTTTGCCTTCAGTGCCTTTAGGGTGGTTTCTCTCTCTCTTCTAGAAATGCTCTCCAGGCCGAGGATTTCTCATGACGCCCAGTTTGAGGTCATAAAAGGACAGACCATCGAAGTCAGTTGCCAGTCGATCAATGGAACTTTGCCTATTTCTTATCAGCTTTTTAAAAATACAGAAAGTTTGGAGAGTTGTACCAAGAGCTCAAATGACCCTGCGGTATTCAAAGACAACCCCACTGAAGATGTCAGATACTATTGTGCCGTGAATAATTGCCATTCCCATGACCGACTGTTAAGTGAGGTTCTGAGGGTGAAGGTGATAGGTAAGTTACTGTGCTATGAGAAGAAATCATGTTGACTTGGGGCATTTGTTAATATTTTTGAAGGTTTAGGGTTGCCCAAGTATTGTGGGGACAATGAGAGAAGTAAGGGGCCAGGCGCAGTGGCTCACACCTATAATCTCAGCAGTTTGGGAGGCTGAGGTGGGTGGATCACCTGAGGTCAGGAGTTCAAGACCAG
>NW_016112236.1:0-1310 GCF_001604975.1 Cebus imitator | reverse complement strand
TTAAGACAGAGTCTAATCCTGTCACCCAGGCTGGAGTGCAGTGACATGATCTTGGCTCACTGCAACCTCTGCCTCCTAGGTTCAAGCGATTCTCCTGCCTCAGCCTCCCAAGTACCTGGGACTACAGGCTCCTGCCACCACACCTGGCTAATTTTTTTGTGTTTTCAATAGAGATGGGGTTTCACCGTATTGGTCAGGCTGATCTTGAACTCCTGACCTCAAATGATCCACCTGCCTCGGCCTCCCAAAGTGCTGGGATTACAGGTATGAGCCGCTGTGCCTGGCCCATTTTCAGCTTTTACTTATGAAAAATTTAAAGCATACGTTGAAATGGAAGGAATAGTACAATGAACCCCCACGCAGCATACAGATACAATCATCTAACAGCCTTGTCATATTTACTGTCTATCATCTGATTTTTTCTGAGTTGTTTCAAAGTTGCCGATACTGTCACTTTATTACCACTTTATCATGCATCATTAAAAATAAAATTGTTTCGTACATAATCACTATACCAATTTCACACCTAAAAATTACAGCAGTTCCCCAATAGCATATAGTATTAAGCCCATATTCAAAATTTATGTCTTTTACACCTTGTTAGTTTAATTGAACCCAGATCCAGCCCCGCCTCAGGGATGCTGGCAGCCGTGTCTTTCTGGTCTCTTTGAAGTGGAAACATGGTTTCTTATTGTGAATGATTTATTGAAGAGACTAGACTCCCTTTAAAAATAAATTGGGCATTACAAGTAAAGTTCAAATCTTTGATTTATAGAATCTACCCCAAACCCTACCCACCTGCCATTCCCAGAAGCATCTGTGATATTATCAGGATAGTGTGGATCTTTTCAAGTCTCACTGTATACCTTCCCCGTCCTGTGTCCTGAACAGTGGGGTAAGTTCTGAGAAATGCATGCTGGCGGTCTCATCATGGGAACACCGCAGTGCACCTGCACAAGCCTAGCTGGGGGGCCCACTGTGTGCCGGAGCCTCTTGGTTGAGGCCGTGGCTCCTGGGCTACACACCTGTATGGGATGTGACTTACTGAATATTGCAGGCAACTGTAACACAATGGTAAGTGTTTGTGTATCTGAGCATCTAAAAGGCAGAGTAACATGCAGTATTAAAGATCAGAGAAGGTGCGCCTGTAGAGGGCACTCACCGTGAGTGCAGCTTGCGGGCCTGGATGTTGCTGTGGTGGGTGAGTGCGTAAGTGAGGAGTGAGTGAGTGAGGAGTGAGGAGTGAGTGAGGAGTGAGTGAGTGAGGAGTGAGTGAGTGAGGAGTGAGTGAGGAGTGAGTGAGTGAGGAG
>NW_016112235.1:0-1310 GCF_001604975.1 Cebus imitator | reverse complement strand
AAAAGGCTTTTCTAAGCATGCCATAAATCCCAGATAGCCTAAAATGAAAGTCGAAATATTTAGAACTACATAAAGTTAAAGACAAATGACAAGCTAGAGAAAATGTCCTGTGACATATGTGACAAAGCATTAATAGTCTTGCTATAAAGAGTTCTAACAAACCAATAAAGAAGAGACAAGAGTCCAACACAAAACAAGCAGAGAACATAAAAATGTATTTCACCTTGGCAGAGATAAAAATCAACAGTCCTTATGCACTTGCTCTCACTAATAATGCGTTTGTCTAACTCCTTGTTGGCAACGGTATGAAGAACCAGATCCTGTCATAATTACTTGGAGGGTGCGTATGTAAGTAAGTACAATCTCTTTGCAGGGCAAATGAGAAAGAATATATGAAAATGCATCGATTTTTAGCCATATCCGGTTCTGGAGCTTACCTCTTGGAACTAATTGGGCAGGTGCACAAATATGTATTAGAGACATTTATTATAAAATTGTCATACGAAGAGAAAAGGTCAATAGGGGAATGGCTAAACAAATTATGAAACATTCTGTAGCTGTTAAACAGAAGACAAATTACATAGAGATAGAGAGATAAAACAGATTTACAAAATTACTGTAATATATTTTGAGTAATAAAATCAACTTCCATAAAAACTTTTAGATTTATATGTCCTGAGAATTCCACGCTAAGTAGTTTGCACGGATCATCTCATTTAATCCTCAGAGCCCTGATTGTCTAGTATATCAAAACGTTTATTACAAACATGCCTCTCCAGTAAGAGCCTCTGCAAATGCACAGAGCAGCGACGGCCGAAGCTGCTGGGGAAAAACGTCCCGACTTAAGCCTTCAATGAGGTTTTTTGTTGGTTTGTTTTATTTTATTTTTATGGAATTTTCAAACATATTTAAAGTGGACAGAAAAATGAAATGAGTCCTCATGTGTTGGCAGCACGGCATGTGCTCATCTTGTCCTCACTGTCCTGCAAAGCTCTGACCCGAATCGTGGCTCCGTCAGGTACCACTTTGCCCTCAGTGTAACAGCTCTGTTTCTGTTTCTGCGCTTTCAGCCTTCTTCTGTGCATTTAACTGCTTCTTAGTATTTTATAGCGTGGATATAGCACAGACTTTACAAATTGCTTCTCTATTAATACGCTTTTTTTTGAGACAGAGTCTCACTCTGTCATTGAGGCTGGAGTGCAGTGGCTCAATCTCAGCTGACTGCAACCTACACTTCCCAAGTTCAAGGGATTCTCCTGCCTCAGCTTCCTGAGTAGCTGGGATTACAGGTGTGTGCCACCACACCTGGC
>NW_016112234.1:0-1310 GCF_001604975.1 Cebus imitator | reverse complement strand
GGCGATGCCTGGGGGTGAGGGGGAAATAGCAGTGGAGAGGCCACTGTCCCTCTCCCAGACCCCGGTCTCGGGAACTTCCTGAAGCCACAGCCCCAAGGATTATACACAGCTTTTTGCTAAAGTGCAGCTCCAAATGCCAGCCGGTCCCTGGCCTGGTGCTCCAGTGGGGAAGCGTGATTGGTTGGGAGGTGGGAAGGGCAGCACTGGGCTTGCTGGGAGGCAACTGTGAGCCTCAGGCTTGGAGGAGACACCCCACGGTGTGTGCAGGTGGAGGGTGGTACATTTGACCCAATGCACTGACTTAGTCACTAGCCCTGGGAGGATAGATCCACTGGGTGGGTTTGTTTTTCATCCTTTTTTCTGAAAGTCAGGCTATGGTGACACCTCTTAGTGGCCCTGGGCCTGGCACAGAGATGCCCTCACACGTGCTTGGTGACGGATGACATGGAGTTAGTGTCCTGCTGTCTTCAGCATGAGGGAGCCACTCCTCTGTGGAGAAGCGTTCCTGGGGTCACTGACCAGCCATGCCTGAAGTTGGGGCTCTAGCAAAGGTGGGTCAGAGCAGGACAGTCCGAGGTCCTGTCCAAGGGGCAGCTCACGGCCAGGACAATGACCGCCAAGCCCCCTACACACTCGGGGTCTCAGTGGCTAGGGAATGAAGGCATGAGCCCAACCTGTCCAGGCACTGGCCTGGGAGGACCCGGGTCTGTGTCAGGCGTCCAGTTGGCCCCTCAGCTGGCATGACCCCTGCAGGCGTCATCAGGAGGCCAAGAAGAAGACGTCACATCTTTTTCTTTCTGTCGGTGTATGCCTAGAGGGCACACAGTGCCTGGCTCAGAGGAGGCATCTGTAAACAATTTTTGAACAAAATTATATAATATTTAGAACTATGGTCATGTATCCAATAATGAGGTTTTGGTGACAACATACTGAATATATGAGAGTGTGCTCCTGAGATGATCATGGAGCTGAAAACTTCCTATGGCCTAGAGACATCGTAACATGACACATGACTCACATGTCTGCGGCAATGCTGGTGTCAGCAGACCTCCTGGGCTGCCAGTGGTATAAACGTCTAGCACGTGTGATTGTGGACTGTGTACAATACTCGATAATGATAATTAACAGCTCTGCTACTGGTTTATATGTTTACTACACTATACTTTTTATTCTTATTTTAGAGTATGCTCCTTCTTTATTATTGTTATTAATTTTTTGAGATCAAATTTTGCTCTTGTCGCCCAGGCTGGAGTGCAGTGGTGTGACCTCAGCTCACTGCAACCCCTGCTTCCTGGGTTCAAGGGATTCTC
>NW_016112233.1:0-1310 GCF_001604975.1 Cebus imitator | reverse complement strand
CAGTAGTAACAGGGTCTTTTTAAAATATCTCTTAAATAGGGTCACACTGGGTTTTTGGGTGCAGAAAGGCAATTGATTTAGGTAATTATATTACAATTTTGGGACAGTGTCAACAACATTGTGGCTGCTTAAACGTTTAAATACTGCAATATCACAAACTCCCTAAAACAGAAATTATTTGCTCAAAATCACTTACTTTATATATGCCTTTTTAAATATTTTTTTTCTGGCTGGGCGTAGTGGCTCATGCCTATAATCCCAACACTGTGAGAGGCTGAGGTAGATCGCTTGAGCGCAGGAGTTTGAGACCAACCTGGTCAACATAACGAGGCCCTGTCCCCACAAAAAATTTAAACGTTAGCCAGGTGTGGCGGCTTGTACCTGTAGTCCCAGTTACTCCAGAAGCTGAGGCTAGAAGATCACTTGAGCCCAGAAGTCCAAGGCTACAGTGAACTGTGCTCTCGCCTAAAAAATAAAAATTATTAAAAACATTTCTCTGATTATAAAAATAATCAATGTCTACTTGAAAAATACTAAAAATTATAAAGCATATACAGTGGTTAATAACATAATAAAGTCATCAGAAGATTAGTATTTGCAATTTAGACTGTTTTCTTTAAGCCTTCTTTATATAGGTGGTTTTAATATATATGCTAATCATTAGTATTCATTTCCTTTTTTGTATAAAAGCTATATTATAAAACAAAGACTATACTCTGAAAGTGAATTTTAGGCTTGCCATCTTAGTGTGTGCTGCTGTAGCAAAATACCTGAGACTAGGTAATTTACGAAGAACAGAAATTTATTTCTCACAATTCCGGAGGCTGGGTAGTTGAAGATCAAGGCACCAGCAAGTTGTATGGTGAGGGCTGCTCTCTGTTCCAAAATGATGCCTTGTTGTGGCTTCCTTTTGAAGAGAGCATTGCTGTGTCCTCACGGTGAAAGGGACAAAAGGCAAGAGAGGGCAGACATCCGAAGCCTCTTTGATCAGGGCGTGAATCCATGCATGAAGGCAAAGCCGCTGTGATTTCATTGCTTTCCAAAGGCCCCACTTCATAATAGCGCCACAATGGCAATTAACTTTCAGAATGAATTGTGGAAGGGATATGACATTCAAACCATAGCACTTGCTATGTGAAATTGCTATATTTTAGAGATATCTTTTTGATGGAGTACATTTTATGAGATAACCATATAAGTCAATAGGACCTTTGATTGACAGACTTTCAGGAAGTATCTGTTATAAAAATCGTTTCATGCCTTTGAAAGCTTTAGGATGGATATATATATCCATTCCTTCACAGAGGTAT
>NW_016112232.1:0-1310 GCF_001604975.1 Cebus imitator | reverse complement strand
TCTCAAAAAAAAAAAAAAAGCATCAACAGCAAAAGTTGATACAGATATACAACATATAATTCCCATACTTCAGCTGGGAAACCCAGGCCTGAGGAAGAAGAGCCCACAGTCACGTAGCAAGTTAGCAGCCAGGCTTTTTCCACTGCCTCAGGTTCTTTCACATTAAGATCCCAGTTCCCAGGGCTAGGGGCCAACCACTGACTCACTGTGGGACTCTGGACAAGTCACTTCCCCTCTTGGGCACTGGCCTCAATATCCCCATTCCAAAGATGGAAAGTACAGCTCAGAGGACTGCGAATGAGATCACGTCCATGTGGAAGCCATTTAAAAACTTAATGTCATTATTATTTACAGTTTAAAAAAAACTCTTTTAGAAGATTGTGTGATAGTTCATGTCGGGGAGAAAGAAAAGGAAAAAATCTTAGAAGGCTGACTGAGCTTGGGCACTGCCAAAACTCTGATCACAACTCAAGTTATTACCTCATTCAGCCCCAGGGCCAGATCCCAGCCCTCTCCGGGCCTCAGTTTCACCAGCTGTGACATGGCAAGGCTAGATGAGAATGGCTGTTCAAAAGAGGTGCTTTAAGAATATCTGCAGGGCCAGGCACGGTGGCTCATGCCTATAATCCCAGCATTTTGGGAGGCAAAGGCGGGTGGATCACTTGAGGTCAGAAGCTCAAGACCAGCCTGGCCAACATGGTGAAACCCCGTCTCTATAAAAAATACAAAAATTAGTCGAAAATCACCTGAACCCATGAGGCAGAGGTTACAACGAGCCGAGATCATGCCACTGGACTCCAGCCTGGGCAACAGAGCGAGACTCTGTCTCAAAAAAAAAAAAAAAAAAAAATCTGCATGTGAGTAATTCAAAATTAATTAAAAACATTTTTTTAAAAATCTCTATTTTCTTGGAGACAGGTCTTGCTAACTGCAGCCTCAAACTCCCGGGCTGAAGTGATCCTCCCACCTCGGCCCAACAAAGTAACTGGGAGGACAGGCATGCGCCACCATGCCTGGCTAATTTTTTTTTGCTATTTTTTGTAGAGATGGGGTTTTACCATGTTTCCCAGCTGGTCTCAAGATCTCCTGAGCTCAGGCAATTTGTGCGCCTCAGCCTTCCAAAAAATGCTGGGATTACAGGCGTGAGCCACTGTGCCCAGCACCATTTAAAAAATCTTAACAGAGGCCGGACACAGTGGTTCATGCCTATAATCCCAGCACTTTGGGAGGCCAAGGCGGGCAGATCACCTCAGGTCAGGAGTTTGAGACCAGCCTGACCAACATGGAGAAACCCTGTCTCTACTAAAAAT
>NW_016112231.1:0-1310 GCF_001604975.1 Cebus imitator | reverse complement strand
GCAATTCTCCTGCCTCAGCCTCCTGAGTAGCTGGGATTACAGGCACGCGCCACCATGCCCAGCTGATTTTTTGTATTTTTAGTAGAGACGGGGTTTCACCATGTTGACCAGGATAGTCTTGATCTCTTGACCTCGTGATCCACCCTCCTCGGCCTCCCAAAGTGCTGGGATTACAGGCTTGAGCCACCGCGCCCGGCTACTTTCATTGTTATAAGCTTCAAAAAGCCCCAACTGATTCCTCACTACAAAAAAGAACAAGATCAAAAACTGCTCACCCTAGGCCTGGTGTGGTGGCTCATGCCTTTAATCCTAGCACTATGGGTGGCTGAGGCAGGCAGATCACGAGAGGTCGAGAATTTGAGACCAGCCTGGCCAACATGGCAAAACCCCATCTCTACTAAAAATACAAAAATTAGCAAGATGTGGTGGCAGGCACCTGTAATCCCAGCTACTCGGGAGGCTGAGATAGGAGAATCGCTTGTACCTAGAAGGCAGAGGTTGCAGTGAGCTGAGATTGTGCCCCTGCACTCCAGCCTTGGTGATAGAGTAAGACTCTGTCTCAGAAAACAAAAACCAAAAACCAAACCAAAACAAAAAAACCCTGCTGACTCAGAAGCAGAGCGTTGTGAGATGTGCAGGAGGCTGAGGCAGGAGAATTGCCTGAACCCAGGAGGCGAAGGTTACAGTGAGCCGAGATCGCCATTGCACTCCAGCCTGGGTAACAAGAGCGAAACTCTGTCTCAAAAAAAAAAAAAAATTAGCACTGAGACAAAGGATGTTTTAGCAACGCACTTTTAACTTCCTGGACTGCAGGAAGGGTACTCTCGCTAGCCATCTTGCCACGAGACTACAATGAACAAAGGAAAACACACAAATTTATCCCTTACGCATTTGGGGTCGTCCTCACTGCTGTGTCTGATCTCCGTTGGCTGGAGCCAGACCTCACAATTTAAACTAAAACCCGATTGGCTAATAACTTAAAACTTTTCTAAACAGGTAAAAGCAATGGAGAGCTGGGACATGCCTGTGAGCACATCCAGCACAGATATCTTGGTTAAAGTACAAGAACATAGAATGTACTACGTGCCTGTAAGCATGGCATGTCTAACAGCTACGTAGGATAGGGCTTAACAAGTTATTAGCACACTAATTCTTTAACAAGAAAGGAAACTTTAAAAAGGAACTTTTAAAATTCCCACAGTGGCCGGGCGCGGTGGCTCAAGCCTGTAATCCCAGCACTTTGGGAGGCCGAGGCGGGTGGATCACGAGGTCAAGAGATCGAGACCATCCTGGTCAACATGGTGAAACCC
>NW_016112230.1:0-1310 GCF_001604975.1 Cebus imitator | reverse complement strand
TTAGTAGAGACGGGGTTTCACCATGTTGACCAGGATGGTCTCGATCTCTTGACCTCGTGATCCACCCGCCTCGGCCTCCCAAAGTGCTGGGATTACAGGCTTGAGCCACCACGCCCGGCCCCGTTTGGGGGCTTCTAAAATGTTCCCAGAAGGTGGAGCAGTGCTCCGGTTCCAGTGGGGAGGTTTCCGTGAGTGCTCAGGGGCACCATGCTGAGTCAGGGACTGGCAAGGGCCCCGGGGAAATGTTGCAGAACCTAAATGGAGGTTCCATGGCCCCAAAGCCAGAGCATCTCCTAAGCATATGCAGGCTGTCTTGGCGCCCCAATTTTCTCCAAGGCTGTCACAAAAAACACAAGGCAGCCACAAGGGGGAGTGGGGAGGTGGCTTGCTCCTAGCCAAGGCTGGCGTCCCCTAAGGGAAGTGGGCATGGACACGTGCTACCTGCAGGCGTTGCCACTATTCCCCACTCCCTCCCTTCATTCCTCCATCTCCTCTGTCTTTTAAAAATTGTAAAAGGCCCAGGGTGCAGTAGCTCGTGCCGGTAATCCCAGCGCTTTGGGAGGCCAAGGAGGGCAAATCACAAGGTCAGGAGTTCAAGACCAGCCTGACCAATATGGTAAAACCCTGTTTCTTCTAAAAATACAAAAAGTAGTCAGTCATGGTGACATGCGCCTGTAATCCCAGCTACTGGAGAGGCTGAAGCAGGAGAATCACTTGAACCTGGGAAGTGGAGGTTGCAGTGAGCTGAGATTGCACCACTGCGTTCCAGCCTGGGCCACAGAGAGAGACTGTCTCAAAAATAAATAAATAAATAAATTGTGGTAAAGTACCCATAACATAGAATTTGCCATTAAAAAACAAAAGTCACAATTTTAACCATTTTGAAGTGTACAGTTCAGGGGCATTTAGGACATTCACAATGTTATGCAACCACCTCCTCCATCTAGTTCCAGAACATTCCTTCACCCCCAGAGAAAACCCTGTACCAATTAGTAATAGAAATAGCAGTCATCTCCTACCTCCCCTCTCCCCAGTCCCTGGCAAACACCAATCTATTTTCTGTCACTTTTTTTCTTTTTTTTTTTTTAAGACAGGGTCTTGATCTGTCACCCAGGCTGGAGTGCAGTGGTGCAATCACGGCTCACTGCAGCCTTGAACTCATGGCCTCAAGTGGTCCTCCTGCCTCAACCTTCCAAGTCAGTGGGATTGCAGACATGAGTCACCACCCCTGGTGAAAATATGGTCTGTTAAAATAATGTAAGGAATTCTTTCTCTTACTGAGATAGAGGGAGTACTTTTTTTTTTTTTTT
>NW_016112229.1:0-1311 GCF_001604975.1 Cebus imitator | reverse complement strand
AAAAAAACAAGGAAAAATTAACAAAGAAGCAAAATGAGAAGTGATAAATCCTTAAGTTTCAGAGGACTGTGTCAGGAAATGTTTCCAATTTCAAATCGTACCACGTAGGAAATATTGCACAGGTGATGCATCATACACACTGAACTTTAGCACTTTGCTTATTCTTTTCTCTAAATGCAGTACAAAATGGTCTCATCTTTATTACAGTCTTTTAAATAATTATTAGGCTTATTGCCACAGTTCATAGAAATTTTAAAATTAGCAAGTGGTGTTTATCCACAGTGCTCAGTGTTAATAAAACATGGGGGTCCATAAACACAGTTCAGATCATATTTGTCCATGATTATTTTTTCTTTTTCCAATTACAGATGCCAGCAAAGTGTGGCTGAATTCCTGTAATTATCAACATTTGCCTCGATTTGGGTCAATGAAGTATCTAGTCAATCTCTAGAGTCTTCTGCCTCCATTTTGAATCTGTCTCCAGTGCAGGAATATCAGAAACACCATTTAGCTACACACCCTGCTCAATTTTTAAAAAGGGAAAATCACATTCAAGCTACTAATTAGGAAAAGAAGAGAAGTGAGCTGTGAATTAAAAAAAACACACTGCCTTCTAAAAGGCTTTAACGAGAAACTTGCAACTCTGCTGCAAAAGAATGATCCTTATTTATTAAAGCTAAATTTTAATACAGCAGTTAGAGGTGAGATTTAACTGACTTCTTAATATTTTAAAAACAACCAACTGAATGAAAATTCAGGTAATTTCTATTTCTTTTCTATCTTTAAAAGGAGGCTTAATTGATTTTTTTTCAGTTATCGAACACTTCTTTTTCTAGAAGTTTCTTCCATCCACTTAAGATCCTTTTGATATTTTGTTAAATGTGCACTCCTTTGAAAAACTACCCTTATGCCCTATCATGCCCAGATGCTTGGCAAAATTGTCATAGAGTTGCTTCTTCAATGGAATACTTCTCCCAAATAATTTGTCTTAACAATTCTCAAAACATTTGAAATAAATCATGTTGATCACCATTTAATTTTGATGAAAATCATATGTTGATCACCAGGAGTAAATGATTTAAAAAGGTAAATATCAAACAATAAAAAAATCAGTCTTCCATTTAATATTACAATATGGAGATTACTTCTGCAATAAGGCAGTTAAAAATGACAGTTGTAGACATAGAGAAGTAGAATCCAAGCAGTCTCTACAACCATATGTAGTTTGAGCACAGGAAATATGTCATATGTTACTCTTTCTAAATTAATTATTACTTTAATGCTATCTATAGATTGATGAAAATATGAAAT
>NW_016112228.1:0-1311 GCF_001604975.1 Cebus imitator | reverse complement strand
TTTTAAAATGTTGTTACTCTTGGAGACCTCAAATATTAATCGCACTGTTGGTGATGGTATTGGTGTTTTTAGGGTCACTAGCTTTTATTCCGGAAATTTGAGAAAGATAAGATTTGAAAAACATGACCTTACTGAGAAGTTTAGGACCACAGAAGAACCTGGTTTTGTAGCATTGAGGTTGCCAAGCACCTGGATAAGGGGAGTGAGAACAAGTGAGAGCAAGAGAGAGGTTGGAAAAGGGGGAATAGTGAGTGAGGTTAGATAGCAAAAAAGAAATGTCACTAAAAAGGGAATAAGAGAACAAAGAGCTCTGGTAAAGGGAAAAAATCTTTACCGTATTTTAGTTGTAAGTTAGAGTGACCATATAATTTATCATCTAAACTGGAACATATCGAGATAGAAAACGGCCATTAATAATTATGTTGTAAAAATTGGCGTAATTGTGAGTATCACAAGCAAAGAAGGATGGTCACTCTAGTTATAATGTACTTACTAATTGCATAATAAAGTAGTTTCAGTTTTTAGCTACCATATGTCAAACATTGTACTAAATAAGCACTTTATATATATATTATTTTACATTCTTACAATAATCCTCTGAGGTGGCATTATCTTCATTTTATAGTTAGTGAAACCAAATGTCAGGGAGGTAAGTAGCTTCCCAGCAATTTTCTTTGGCCGTCGCAATTGGAAACCATATTTATTTGACCATACACAAAATTAACAAACTATTAAATACTGCATTGTACACTACAGTTGCTGTGGGTATGTGTGTGTATTTTAAAATGTCTTCTGAGGCTGGAAAGGGTAGGGGGAAGAGGGAGAGAGAAGGAGAGGTGGGGCTAAAGGATACAAAATTACAAATAGATAGGAGGAGTATGTTCTAGTGTTCTATGGCACTGGAGGATGACTATAGTTAATAACATATAGCTTCAAATAGCTAGAAGGGAGGATACTGAATGTTGGCCAACACAAATTTTAAATGTTTGAAATAGTGGATATGCCAATTACCCAGACCACTATACATTTTATGTATTGAAACATCACAATGTACCCCGTAAATATGTACAATTATATGTCAATTAAAAAATTTAAAAAGTTAAGTCCTTTATAAAAACAATCCCGACTTGCTAATTACTAGCGTAATGTATCGTCATAATATTAAGCCCCTTCCCATTCTGATAGCCCTATTTTTGAGGCGGAAGGGGGGAATAACTTAATGTGAACCAGTACGTTTAGTAAGC
The DNA here is from genome assembly GCF_001604975.1 of Cebus imitator. Lineage (NCBI taxonomy): Eukaryota > Metazoa > Chordata > Mammalia > Primates > Cebidae > Cebus > Cebus imitator. The sequence goes on along the minus strand of NW_016112228.1, from coordinate 67 downwards.
GGCAGAGCCAGATTTCAAGACAGTTTGACAGCAGCACCTTTTTTCTTTTCTTTTTTTTTTTTTTTTT
>NW_016112227.1:0-1311 GCF_001604975.1 Cebus imitator | reverse complement strand
AAGGAGGGAGGGAGGGAGGGAAGGAAGGAAGGAGGGAGGGAGGGAGGGAAGGAAGGGAAGGAGGAGGGAAGGGAGGGAGGGAGGGAAGGAAGGAGGGAAGGAGGGAAGGAGGGAGGGAGAGAGGGAAGGGAAGGAAGGGAGGAGAGGGAGGGAGGGAGGGAGGGGAGAGGAGGGGAGAGGAGGGGAGAGGCGGAGAAAAGAAAGAAAAAGAGGAGGGAGGGAGGGGAATAGTTTCCTTACCTCTCTAACTCCTGGAGAGGGTTTACAGCTACTGAGCCCGTGGTAAATCGGTTTAATAGGTGCAGTTCCTCCCACCTAGCGTAAGGTGGCACCAAAGGACGTTTTAATTTGTGGTTCAGTGCCTTGGACAAGGTGTTTCAGCTAATCTGAAAAGCTGCGAATACCAGCAAGATCTGAACGAACTGAATAGCCCTGAGAAGCCTCCACTGCCAGCAGCTTCCTAGAACATTTTGTGCCCAAACTTCTGAAACTGTTTCATCTTGGGTAAGAACAGAAATGTTCTCTTACAGAAATGTGCCTAAAAGTAGCCTCCTGTTGAACTATTACTGCAGTCTGCTGTTTGCCACCTGCCAGGAAGCTGTGCTTCCTGGTAAACAGAAAGTAACCCAGCCACAGTCTAGGAAAGCCATCAAATTGAAAATGCTAACAAAAAGTCATCAATGCTACAACTCAGAGATACCCATTACTCGGACATAACCGTAATCTCCCCAAAACTTCACCTCCAGATTGCCTATTTCTAGCTTCCCACTTTTTTTTTTTTTTTTTTTAAGAGATGGAGTCTCGCTCTGCCACCCAGGCTGGCGTGAGTTCAGTGGTGCAATCTCAGCTCACTGCAATCTCCCCCTGCTGGGTTCAAGCGATTCTCCTACCTCAGCCTCCGGAGTAGCTGGGTCTACAGGCATGCATCACCATGCCTGGCTAATTTTTTGGATTTTTAGTAGAGATGAGGTTTCACTAGGCTGGCTTGGCTGGTCTTGAACTCCTGACCTCATGATCCACTCGCCTCAGCCTTCCAAAGTGCTGGGATTATAGGCATGAGCCAGCACGCCCGGCCCACATTTTCTATTTCCCAATTTAAGCCTCCCTAGTTCTCTGCCAATATCTTCCAGTTGTCTAAATCCACAGTATTTCAGACATTTTATTTTTTCTGAACAAAAACAATAGTAACATTCCCCTAGAACTGTATTGTTTTAAAAGTTCTTAATCACTGGAGATCTGTGGCAATGTGAATATACTGAAAATGCTGCCTTTTTTTTTTTTTTTTTGAGACAGAGTTCACTCTTGTTGCCT
>NW_016112226.1:0-1311 GCF_001604975.1 Cebus imitator | reverse complement strand
ATGTACCCCAAAACCTAAAATGCAATAAAATAAATAAATGGGGAAAAAAATTTCTAACTTTACTTACCAAGAGAACATAAAAGCAATAATATCTGATCTTGAATACCATTTCATAGTAACACAATTTAATTGCTGAATAATACGTCCACTCTAAATTATCAGGATTCATTAGAGAAATAGTTGATCCTATTCTGTGTCAGGGAATGTTCATGGTGAAACTGAGAAATGTTAGTGTAACAGAATACAAAGGGATGCAAAAATCTAAGGAAATTACATTAAAAAAGGGGCTTGAAAAAAACTGCTGTACCATTGTACAAAGATGGATTTGTCATTCTGCTGAAGCATTTTTAGTTTTAAATAAAATATTTGATATAATTTTAATGACAAAAAGAGGAGTATTTGAAGTAAAACACACACATTCTCAAAAACATATCTTAGCAATAATGGTAGTTCCTACTCACCAGGATAAGTTGTATTGTTCATTTTTGTGTCTTAACAGGAAGGAAAGGAAGAAGGAAGGAAGGAAGGAAGGAAGGAAGGAAGGAAGGAAGGAAGTGAGTGAAGGGAAATGCAGTGGATGAAAGAAGTAGAAAGGAGATAAAAGAAAATTCAGTAAACTTATCAATGTTTTGTGGAGAGAATCAACTGCCCTATAGAGATTGCCTAAAAGGTTAAGACTCAGGTCTAGCCAGGAATGTCCAGTATCATGGCTTCCTTGGGCCACATTGGTAAAATAATTATCTTCACCCACACATGAAATAAATGAACACAAATGATAATAGATGAGTTAAAAATAAGTCACAAAATAATCTTATAATATTTTAAGAACGTTTACAGATTTGTGTGGATCTCAAAGTTGTCCTGGGCCACATGCAGCCTGCAGACCACAGGTTGGATAAGCCTGGTCTAGGGAGATCAGGATTGCTTTTCATAGACTTTAATAGGCATGGCTCTCCTCGAGAAAAAAAAGGAAAAAAAAAGAAGAAAGTTATAAAAATAAGACTAGATTGCATCTGTGTTCATTCACCAAATCTAAAACATTGGGTGAGTAAGCTTCAGAGAGGCAATTTAAAATATATTCAAAGAATATTGTTCACATGTCATGTTAAGTATATTTCTTGCAGAGATGTTGGAGTGTGAGATTATAAAAGGCATGAAAATTGAGGTTGTATGTGTCCAGGACGGGTTGATAGGTGCAGCAAACCACCATGGCCTTGTACAGCTATGTAACAAGCCTGCCCATTCTGCACATGTATGCCAGAGCTTAAAGTATGTATACACACACACACACACACACACACACACACACAC
>NW_016112225.1:0-1311 GCF_001604975.1 Cebus imitator | reverse complement strand
GAGTAGCTGGGATTACAGGCACATGCCACCATGCCCAGCTACTTTTTTTGTATTTTTAGTAGAGACGGGGTTTCACCATGTTGACCAGGATGGTCTCGATCTCTCGACCTTGTGATCCACCCGCCTCGGCCTCCCAAAGTGCTGGGATTACAGGCGTGAGCCACCGCGCCCGGCGCCATTCTTATTTTTAAAAAGACAGCTTTGGCCAGGCATGGTGGCTGGCTTATGCTTGTAATCCCAGCACATTGGGAGACCCAGGCAGATGGATGACTTGAGGTCAGGAGTTTAAGACCAGCTTGGCCAACATGGTGAAACTCTGTCTCTACTAAAAATACAAAAAAAAAAAAAAAATTTTTTTTTGGCTGGGCACGATGACTCACGCCTGTAATCCCAGTACTTTGGGAGGCTGAGGCAGATGGATCACTTGAGGTAGGGAGTTCGAGACCAGCCTGGTCACAAGGTGAAACACTGTCTCTACTAAAAATACAAAAATTAGCTGGGCATGGTGGCGGGCACCTGCAATCCCAGCTACTTGGGAGGCTGAGGCAGGAGAATCACTTGAACCCGGGAGGCGGAGGTTGCAGTGAGCCAAGATCCCACCGCTGTACTCCAGCTTGGGTGACAGAGCAAGACTCTGTCTCAAAAAAAAATGTGTGTGTGTGTGTACAAGTTTTTGTGTGGACATATCTCTTCTTTTTTCTTGGGTACCTGCTTAGGAGTTGAGTAGCTGAGCCATATGGTAACTTTATATTTAATCATTTGAGGAACCATCAGATTGTTTTCCAAAGCAGCTGCCCCTGTTTACAATCTCATCAGCAGTGCAAGAAGTTTCCTATTTTTCCACAACCTCTGATATGATATGGCTTGGCTCTGTGTCCCTACCCGAATCTCATCTCAAATTATAATCCCCACATGTCGAGGGAGGGACCTAGTGGGAGATGACTGGATCATGGGGATGGTTCCTCCATGCTGTTCTCATGTTAGTGAGTTCTCACAAGTTCTGATGGTTTTCAAAGTGGTGGTTTCTGGGAGGTGGAGGTTATGGTGAGCTGACATCGCACCATTGCACTCCAGCCTGGGCAACAAGAGTGAAATCCCGCGTCAAAAAAAAAAAAGGTGGTGTTTTCCCCTGCACACTCTCTCACTCCTGCTCCCTCTCTCCTGCCACCTTGTGAAGAAGATGCTTGCTTCTCCTTCTGCCATAGTTTTAAGTTTCCTGAGGCCTCCCCAGCCACGTGGAACTGTAAATCAATTAAACCTCTTTCCTTTATAAATTATCCAGTCTCAGGTGGTATTTTTTTTTTTTTTTTT
>NW_016112224.1:0-1311 GCF_001604975.1 Cebus imitator | reverse complement strand
AAAAAAAAAAAAAAAAAAAAAAAAAAAAAAAAAAAATTCATTTATATATATATAAAATGAACATTTTTTTCTCCCTGTCATGTTTAAAGAGGATGTATGATCATTAATTTTTCCACTTTGGTTTTCCATGGGAGAAGTAACTTTGAGGTCTTGTGGAATGATGGTGACCCACCCTTCCCCTGCTCAGCAACCCCTAAACACACACACATATACACACTGTGGCTTTTAGCTCAGGCCATGGGAAAGGGGCAGCATTAGGGTTGTAGGCCAGGCAGGGGTAAGGAGAAACTACATTCCAGGTACCTCTAGCCCTTCCCCCAACCAGGCTAACCTTGGGGATTCCCTGGAGATCAACCACTTCGAGTGAGAGGGAGTGGACAAAAGTCTCTGGACCAGTAACTTCTTTTCTCTCTCCAAGTCCTTCTTCCTCTCCAGCATCAAAACCAAGCCAAAGTAATTTGAGGCTACCCAAACGTCTCTCCCCTTCTTTTCTGTAACAAAGAGTCTCTTAGCAAATAAAGGCACTGGGGCCTGAATGGACAGCTCTCCAAGGTACACTCATTGACAGAGGGTGTCAGGTAGGGCTGGCCCAGGCCAAGAAGGGAGTAAGGGAAACTGTCAGAACCTGGGCCATATGGGCCCTGGGAGTGTGGGACAGATGGCTAAAGGCCTTAGCATCATTACTGGACGTAATTTAGCCACCTGAGTGTGGCTAAAACACAGTGAACTGAGATTGGAGGATTTAAGAGGAGCTGTGTTTAAATACCCTTAAACCTAACATTGGAAGGTCGATGATGAGGCATTGCTAGCAGTCATCACTGTCATTGAGGGCCAACATGGCATGGCTATGAGGTTTAAGTCCTGAGTCTAAAGAACTTTTAGAGTGTGGTTAAATAATCTTGGACTTGGGACTGGAGGGTTAGAAAGCGGACCTGGTTAAGAAGTCCCTCAGATCATAAGGTTGGAGACTGAACTGTGAGTAACATCTAAAGGTGGGGTAGGAGAAAATACAGCAAAGGCTAGAGATATAGAAAAAAATAAAGCAGAAGAGTGTCACAGAAGCCAATGGAAGAACACAGCGGCAGGAGGAAATAGTCAGGTGCAAAGACCATTCCTCCAAGAGGACCGTCACTTGGCACCTCTGCTCTCTGAAGTTAGAGCTCCGCCATCTTCACATCTGCAGGAATATAAGGGGTCAGAAGACTGTCCCTGAAGCCCTTAGAACTAGACCGGGTAGGCGTACAGTGGACAGATTTGACTCCCAGTGTCTCTCTTTTTTTTTTTTTTTTGAGACGGAGTTTCGCTCTTGTT
>NW_016112223.1:0-1311 GCF_001604975.1 Cebus imitator | reverse complement strand
ACATGGAGAAACCCCATCTCTACTAAAAATACAAAATTAGTCAGGCGTGGTGGCACATGCCTGTAATCCCAGCTACTTGGGAGGCTGAGGCAGGAAAATCGCTTGAACCTGGGAGGCAGAGGTTGCAGTGAGCCGATATTGTGCCACTGCCTGGCAACAAGAGGGAAACTCTGTCTAAAACAAACAAAAAACCAAACAAACATGAAAAGACAACCCACAGAATGGGGGAAAATATTTGCTAACCATATGCCTGACTCTTACAATTGAATAATAAAAAGACAAACAGCCCAGTTTAAAAGTGGGCAAAGGATCTGAATAGACACTTCTCCAATGAAAATATATAAATGTCTGATGAGCATGTAAAAAGATGCTCAATATCTTTACTCATTAGGCAAATGTAAATCAAAACCACAATGAAATACCACTTCACACTTACAGGATGGCTATAACGAAAAAGACAGATAATAAGAAGTGTTGTCAAGAATGCGGAGAAACTGGAACCCTCACATACTTCTGTTATGTGTGAAACGTACGTTAGTGCAGCCACTTTGGAAAACAGTCTGGCAGTTCCTCAAAAGCTTAAACATACTGGCTGGGTGTGGTGGTTCATGCCTATAATCCCACCACTTTGGGAGGCTGAGGCAGGTAGATCACTTGAGATCAGGAGTTCAAGACCAGCCTGGCCAACATGGTGAAAGCCTGCCTTCACTAAAAATAAAAAAAATTAGCCAGGTGTGGTGGCGCACACCTGTAATCTAGCTACTTGGGAGGCTGAGGCAGGAGAATTGTTTGAATCTGGGAGGCGGAGGTTGCAGTAAGCTGAGATCATGCCCCTGCACTCGAGCCTGGGTGACAGAGCAACATTCCATTTCAAAAAATAAAATAAAATAAAATAAAATAAAAAGCTTAACATAGAGTTACCATCTAATGCCACAATTCTATTCCTCGGTATAAATGAAACCATATGTCCACACAAATTTTGTATGTGAACATTTAAGCAATATAATTCATAAAAGCCAAAAAGAAGCAACCCAAATGTTCATCAACTGATGAGTGGATAAATAAAATATGATATATAAATGCAGTGGAATATTATTTGTCAATAAAAAGGAACGAAGTACTGCTACATGCTACAACATGGATGAGCCTTGAAAACATGCTCGGTGAAAGAAGTCAGACACGAAAGACCACATATTGTGTGATTCTGTTTAAATAAAATGTTCAGAATAGGCAGATCCACGGAAAAAAAATGTAGATTTGCGGTTTGCTTTGGGACTGGATAGGGTATAGGATTTTTTTTTTTTTTTTTTT
>NW_016112222.1:0-1312 GCF_001604975.1 Cebus imitator | reverse complement strand
AAAAAAAAAAAAAAAAAAAAACAGGAGTGGAAAAATATGCCTCCACGATGGGAGAAACGCAGCATGGTGGCCATTTTTGACACTCGTGCCGTGGCCGGGTCAGGACTGGATGACAGACCCGCCACTTCACTATCATGCCAGCCCGTCCCTCCTTCCAGCTCAGATCGCCAACAGGAACCCTGTGGAGGATGGAGCTTGCACCTCTCCCCTTTCCAGCTCAGGCCCGTAAACACCCTTCCGAGGATGCGTTACCCCCCTGAGAGCTTCAGAGGCACAACTTGTTTACTTATTTATACCTATTTGCCTGGTCGCCGATGCATTTATGAGACTCCTATTGCATCTATCCTCTGCGGGAATTAAGTTCCCAGCACAGGCAGCTGGGGCACACACAAGACATCGCAGAAAGAAAAGCAAGTTGGAGGAGGCCTTGGAGAGCCTGGCTGGGCAGGGGCCCCGTCCCCGAGGGTCCAGTCATGAGTGTCATGGTCATTACCACGTATAATGCTGCCCTCAGGAAACCACCTTCGCAGAAATCAGTCGGAGGAGGCAGCAGCTGCAGCCCTGAGGTCTGGGAAACCAGAGTCCTTCGATGCACACGGCGCCCCCTGGCGTCGCGCACTGAGCAGCGCCTCCGGGACTGCGGGGACTGTGTGAAGGGCATGACCCTATGGCCCTTCCCCCACCCCAGAGGCAGCCTCTGGGCTTGCAGGTGTGGACCTTGAACAAGTCACTCAGTGTTCTGAAGCCTCAGTTTTCTTGCCCACTGATCGAGACGATGATGCTACCTGTCATCCTAGCTCCAAGGAATCAATGAAATTTCGTTGTAAAGGGTCAGTGCCTGGTGGTGGCCACAGGACATCTTTTCCTCCATCCTGAGGGCAGTAGCTCCACCTCCTCAATCTGAAACAGAAACATGAATGCCGACCAACGTGGAACTCAGGATCAGCCCTCGCCATTAGCTTCAGGGTGCTCACCTGGACAATATAGTCTTGTATCGTTCAAGTAAATATCATATAGAAACCCTGCAGGGGAGAAAAGACTTCTTTTTTTTTTTTGAGATGGTGTCTCGCTCTGTCACCCAGGCTGGAGTGCACTGGCACAATCTCAGCTCACTGCAACCTCCGCCTCCTGGATTCAAGCGATTCTCCTGCCTCAGCCTCCCGAGCAGCTGGGACTACAGGTGTGTGCCACCACACCCGGCTAATTTTTTGTATTTTAAACAGAGGTGGGGTTTCATCATATTGTCCAGGCATGAGCCACCATGCTTGGCCTTTTTTTTTTTTTTTTTTTCTTTTTGAGACAGGGTCATTCT
>NW_016112221.1:0-1312 GCF_001604975.1 Cebus imitator | reverse complement strand
AAAAAAAAAAAAAAAAAAAAAAAAAAAAAAAAAAAAAAAAAAAAAAAAGAATCCAGGCCTGTGAGATAATAAATTTCTGTTGTTTAAGCCACTCAGTATGTGGTATATTGTCATGACGGCTGTAGCAAAGTAAAACAGTAGGTCGTGGTGATGATGGTGATAATTCTAGCTGACACTAATGGATGCTTTTCTGGGTTGAAAAATGGCACTTGGAGTTTAGAATCTAGACAAAGGGTCCGGAAACTCGTAATCCTGACCAGAGCCAAAGGGCTGAACAATTCCAGTCCTATTTACTGGCTGTGGCCCTTGAGTGGTGACTTGCTTTTCTGGGTCTGTTTACTCATCTATAAAAAGGGCAAAAGCAGGCCAGTCGCAGTGGCTCATGCCTATAATCCCAGCAGTTTGGGAGGCCGAGGCAGGTGGATCACAAGGTCAAGAGATCGAGACCATCCTGGTCAACATGGTGAAACCCCGTCTCTACTAAAAATACAAAAAACATTAGCTGGACATGGTGGCGCCTGCCTGTAATCCCAGCTACTCGGGAGGCTGAGGCAGGAGAATTGCCTGAACCCGGGAGGCGGAAGTTGCGGTGAGCCGAGATTGCGCCATTGCACTCCAGCCTGGGTAAAAAGAGTAAAACTCAATCTCAAAAAAAAAAAAAAAGAAAAAATAAAATCAATAGTGTTAACTAATTTGACCTATATACATAATACATATTTATATTATATATTTTTTCTATTACACAGTTGTGTTATCTGTGAATAATGATTATTTCTTTTTAATCCTATGTTATATAATTTTCTTGCTTTATTACATTGACTAGAACTTCTAGTATGATGTTAAATAGTAGTGATAGACACATCTTTGTTTTCTTTTTCTTTTCTTTTTTTTTTTTTTGAGAAAGCATCTCACTCTTACCCAGGCTGGAGTGCAATGGCAGGATGTCAGCTCACTGTGGCCTCCATCTCCTGGGCTCAAGTGATCCTCCCACCTCAGCCTCCCAAGTAACTAGGACTGTAGGGGCAAGCTACTGCATCTGGCTGATGTTTGTATTTTTTGTAGCGACAGGGTTTTATCATTTTGCCCAGGCTGGTCTTGAACTCCTGGGCTCAAGTAATCCATATGCATCGGCCCCCCAGAGTGTTGGGATTACAGGGACGAGAGCCACCTCGCCTGGCCATTTCTTTTCTGTGTAGTATCCTTATTATGATTTCAATATCAAGGTTATAGCAGCCTCGTAAAATGAGTTGGGAGGTGCTTCTTCTCTTTCTATTCTTGAGTTTACTGTGTAAGTCTATCTCTTTTTTTTTTT
>NW_016112220.1:0-1312 GCF_001604975.1 Cebus imitator | reverse complement strand
AGGGACTTTCGTTTTTGTTGCCCAGGCTGGAGTGCGATGATGCAATCTCGGCTCACTGAAACCTCTGCCTCTTGGGTTCAAGCGATTCTCCTGCCTCAGCCTCCTGAGTAGCTGGGATTAAGGCATGCGCCACCAAACCTGGCTAATTTTGTAATTTTAGTAGAGATGGGGTTTCTCCATGTTGGTCAGGCTGGTCTCGAACTCCCGATCTCAGGTGATCTGCCCACCTCGGCCTCCCAAAGTGCTGGAATTACAGGTGTGAGCCACTGCACCTGGCCTTATTTTTGCTATCTTAAGATCAAAAAGACCATGCGCTGTGGCTCACACCTGTAATCCCAACATTTTGGGAAGCCAAGGCAGGCAGATCACCTGAGGTCAGGAGTTTGGGATCAGCCTGGTCAACATGGTGAAACCCATCTCTATTAAAAGTACAAAAATTAGCCAAGTGTGGTGGCACGCACCTGTAATCCCAGCTACTCAGGAGGCTGAGGCAGGAGAATCGCTTGGGAGGTGGAGGTTGAAGTGAGCCGAGATCGTGCCATTGCACTTTTCACCCTAGGTGACAGAGTGAGACTTTTTTTTCCCCTCGGACAAAAAAGAAAATAAAAGAAATCTCCAGCATAGGGAACATGACAAAACCCAGTCTACAAAAACTACAGAAAAAAAGAAATCACTGAATGTGGTACTGGGCACCTGTAGTCCCAGCTACTCAGGAGACTGAGGCAAGAGGATCACTTGAGCCAGGGAGGCAGAAGTTACAGTGAGCTAAGATTGCGCCATTGCACTCCAGCCTGGGCAACAGAGTGAGACCCCATCTCCAAAAAAAGCAAAGGAAAGGAAAAGAGAAGAGAGAGGAGGGGAGGGAAGAGGAGGGGAGGGGAGAGGAAAGGAAATCTTATGTCAAATAATCATAATAGAAGCTAAAGTATGTAACAATGACATCTATTTTCATTGCCATGTTGCTGTAGAGAGTAGTTATTGGTAGTTATTGGATTTTTTTTTTTTTTTTAAGCATTTAAACATTTCTCTTACTGAAACAACTTTTGTTTTTTGTGATTTTTTCTGAGACATAGAGTCTCGATCTGTTGCCAGGCTGGAGTACAGTGGCACCATCTTAGCTCACTGGCCAACTCTGCATCCCTGGTTCAAGCGATTCTCCTGCCTCAGCCTCCCTAGTACCTAGGACTATAGGCATGCACCACCACGCCCAACTAATTTTTGCATTTTTAGTAGAGACGGGGTTTCACCATGTTGGCCAGGATGGTCTTGATCTCTTGACCTCGTGATCTGCCCACCTCGGCCTCCCAAAGTG
>NW_016112219.1:0-1312 GCF_001604975.1 Cebus imitator | reverse complement strand
AAAAAAAAAAAGAGATAGACTTACACAGTAAACTCAAGAATAGAAAGAGAAGAAGCACCTCCCAACTCATTTTACGAGGCTGCTATAACCTTGATATTGAAATCATAATAAGGATACTACACAGAAAAGAAATGGCCAGGCGAGGTGGCTCTCGTCCCTGTAATCCCAACACTCTGGGGGGCCGATGCATATGGATTACTTGAGCCCAGGAGTTCAAGACCAGCCTGGGCAAAATGATAAAACCCTGTCGCTACAAAAAATACAAACATCAGCCAGATGCAGTAGCTTGCCCCTACAGTCCTAGTTACTTGGGAGGCTGAGGTGGGAGGATCACTTGAGCCCAGGAGATGGAGGCTACAGTGAGCTGACATCCTGCCATTGCACTCCAGCCTGGGTAAGAGTGAGATGCTTTCTCAAAAAAAAAAAAAAGAAAAGAAAAAGAAAACAAAGATGTGTCTATCACTACTATTTAACATCATACTAGAAGTTCTAGTCAATGTAATAAAGCAAGAAAATTATATAACATAGGATTAAAAAGAAATAATCATTATTCACAGATAACACAACTGTGTAATAGAAAAAATATATAATATAAATATGTATTATGTATATAGGTCAAATTAGTTAACACTATTGATTTTATTTTTTCTTTTTTTTTTTTTTTGAGATGGAGTTTTACTCTTTTTACCCAGGCTGGAGTGCAATGGCGCAATCTCGGCTCACCGCAACTTCCGCCTCCCGGGTTCAGGCAATTCTCCTGCCTCAGCCTCCCGAGTAGCTGGGATTACAGGCAGGCGCCACCATGTCCAGCTAATGTTTTTTGTATTTTTAGTAGAGACGGGGTTTCACCATGTTGACCAGGATGGTCTCGATCTCTTGACCTTGTGATCCACCTGCCTCGGCCTCCCAAACTGCTGGGATTATAGGCATGAGCCACTGCGACTGGCCTGCTTTTGCCCTTTTTATAGATGAGTAAACAGACCCAGAAAAGCAAGTCACCACTCAAGGGCCACAGCCAGTAAATAGGACTGGAATTGTTCAGCCCTTTGGCTCTGGTCAGGATTACGAGTTTCCGGACCCTTTGTCTAGATTCTAAACTCCAAGTGCCATTTTTCAACCCAGAAAAGCATCCATTAGTGTCAGCTAGAATTATCACCATCATCACCACGACCTACTGTTTTACTTTGCTACAGCCGTCATGACAATATACCACATACTGAGTGGCTTAAACAACAGAAATTTATTATCTCACAGGCCTGGATTCTTTTTTTTTTTTTTTTTTTTTTTTTTTTTTTTTTTTTTTTTTTTTTTT
>NW_016112218.1:0-1312 GCF_001604975.1 Cebus imitator | reverse complement strand
CTGTATGGGAAGTATGGCACCAGCATCTGCTCAGCTTCTGGCAAGGCCTCAGGAAACTTACAATCATGACAGTATGCAAAGGGAAGTCCAGGTATCACAGGGCGAGAGAGACAAGGGGGAGGTCCAAGACTCTTTGAAACAACCAGATCTTGTGTGAATTAGCTGAGTGAGAATTCACTCATCACTCAGCTATTCATGAGGGATCCACCTCCATGATCCAATACCTTCTACTAGGCCCCAGCTCCAACACTGGAGATTACATTTCAGCATTAGATTTGGAGGAACAAACATCCAAATCATATCACTGAGTCATGTTCATGATTGTGATTTTTATGCTACATATTTTTCAAATTCACATATTCTGCCAATAAAATTAATTCCTGGCTGGACGCAGTGGCTCACGCTTATAATCCCAGCACTTTGGGAGGCTGAGGCAGGTGGATCATGAGGTCAAGAGATCAAGATCATTACGGCCAGCATGGTGAAACCCATCTCTACTAAAAATACAAAAGTTAGCTGGGCATGATGTCATGCGCCTGTAGTCCCAGCTGCGTGGGAGGCTGAGGCAGGAGAATCGCTTGGATCCCAGAGACAGAGGTTGCAGTGAGCCAAGATCACATCACTGCACTCGAGCCTGGCAACAGAGCAAGACTCAGTCTCAAAAAAACAAAACTAATTCCTAATTATGAGTAATTAAATATGTCTGGCACCAACATAAAGTTTGAGAATCATTGGACCTTACCACCATTTCCAGGTTCATCTACTCATTCACTCACTTTTCAGACATTTCATTGATCATCTATTATGGGCCTCTCACTTATCCTCCATTCCAAGTACACGGGACTCCTTTCTGTATTAACAAATATGCTTTGTCCTCAACTTTCTCATTGTCTCGACTCTAATATTGCCTCTATCTGGAATGCCTTTCCTCTCCATTTATTCTTGCTGAAAACTGAAACTATCCTACAAAAAACAGCTGCAGGAAAACCTTCCCAGATCATTCTCTCACCCTCTCACCTTTCCAGTCTCACAATTTATTTCAGCCTCCTCTGTGCTCTCAGTGCATGGTGAGGCTTGGATTACAATAGTCACATTCCCCCTCATGTTACAGTTATTTGTGTACATGGACTACATTTTATCTTCCTTAAGGACATCTTTTTATTCCACACAGAGGTTGAATATAATAGGCATTGGATCACTGAAAGTTTCATTGAAAGAGAAAACTTTTTGTTTGAAGGTACCTGGCCTAGAACAACCAATTATAAAATCCTGATAAATTCTGACTCTCCTTAAATAAAAGAATGGACAAAAT
>NW_016112217.1:0-1312 GCF_001604975.1 Cebus imitator | reverse complement strand
AGCTGGGCATGGTGGTGCGTGCCTGTAATCCCAGCTACTCAGGAGGCTGAGGCAGGAGAATTGCCTGAACCCAGGAAGCGGAGGTTGCAGTGAGCTGAGATCGCGCCACTGCACTCCAGCCTGGGTAACATGAGTGAAACTCCATCTCAAAAAAAAAAAAAAAATTGTCTTTCATGAAATCAGTTCCTCAGGCCAAAAAGGTTGGGACCGCTGATCTAAGGAACCCAGAGAAACTGGGTGAGCAGCCACGTGAGCTGGCATCCCAAGGCAATCCATAGACATGGATGCTTCAAGGCCAACAGTAGGAAGAAATTGGAAAGGGTGCCACTGAAAACAGGACTCGTGTCCTGGCGGTGGCCAGTGCCTCTCAAATCAATGCGCTGGCATCCCTTGAGGACCTGGGGAGACCAGGGTTCAAACAGAAAACAGGAAGTGCTGGGCTCCGCCCTCCGGCAGAGGGTTCTGAGGAGTGTGGTCTCCTCACCACGACAGACGAGGCCACGGGCAAACTCCACACAGGATCTTGCCAATTTTGTGGTGCGGTTTTTGGGCCCTCCCTGATGAACTAGATGGAGTCACAGCACTCACAACGCTCGCTGTGGGAGCGTTAGCACTGGATTCTGGCCTCTGCGGGACACTGAGCTGGCGTCAGGTCCCAGTCCCATCACCTGGTGTCGCTGGGCTCTCTAGCAGCAAGGACAGTTAAGGCTGGTCTGCATTTTTCCACCTTTGCAATCTCTGAGACTCAATTTGCTAATCTGTAAAACGAGAGTAAGAGTACTTTGTCGCCTCTGAGGTAGCTGCGAGGATAAAATACCAAGCTCACCCACAGGTGGATGAGTACCTGAAGAAAACCACCATGCGGGGAAGGCACTTGCTGTCCAGCCTCAGCACAGCCCTGCTGACCGAGGTGCGTCTCAGGAGCACGGAGACTCACCAGGGGAAGCTCACCATGGAGATGTCATGTGAGCGCTCTCTGCTCATTTAAAAACAAGCCAGCTGGCCAGGCGCAGTGGCTCACACCTATAATCCCAGTACTTTGGAAGGCTGAGGCAGGCAGATCACCTGAGGGGAGGAGTTTGAGACCAGCCTGGCCAACATGGTGAAAGCTCGTCTCTAGTAAAAATACAAAAATTAGCTGGGCGTGGTGGCATGTGCCTGTAATCACAGCTACATCAGAGGCTGAGTCAGGAGAATCGCTTCAACCCAAGAGGCGGAGATTTCAGTGAGCAAAGATTGGGCCACTGCATTCCAGCCTGGGCAACAGAGCAAGACTCCATCTCAAAAAAATAAAAGTAAAAATAAAACAAGC
>NW_016112216.1:0-1313 GCF_001604975.1 Cebus imitator | reverse complement strand
AAAAGAAACAGTCATTAGAGTGAATCGGCAACCAACAGAATGGGAAAAAATTTTTGCAATCTACCCATCTTACAAAGGGCTGATATCCAGAATCTACAAAGAACTAAAACAGATTTACAAGAAAAAAACTAACAAGCCCATTCAAAAGTGGGCGAAGGATATGAACAGGTACTTTACAAAAGACATACATGAGCCAACAAACATATGAAAAAATGCTCATCATCACTGGTCATTAGAGAAATGCAAATCAAAACTACATTGAGATTCCATCTCACGCCAGTTAGAACGGCGATCATTAAAAAATCTGGAGACAACAGATGCTGGAGAGGATGTGGAGAAACAGGAATACTTCTACACTGTTAGTGGGAGTGTAAATTAGTTCAACCAGTGTAGAAGACAGTGTGGCAATTTCTCAAGGACCTAGCAATAGAAATTCCATTTGACCCAGCAATCCCATTACTGGGTATATATTCAAAGGATTATAAATCATTCTACTATAAGGACACATGCACAGGGATGTTCATTGCAGCACTGTTTACAATAACAAAGACCTGGAACCAACCCAAATGCCCATCGATGATAGACTGAACAGGGAAAATGTGGCACATATATACCATGGAATACTATGCAGCCATAAAAAACGATTAGTTCCTGTCCTCTGTAGGGACATGGATCAACCTGGAAACCATTCTCAACAAACTGACACAAGAACAGAAAATCAAACACCACATGTTCTCACTCATAGGCAGGTGCTGAACAATAAGAACACATGGACACAGGGAGGGGAGCATCACATACTGGGGTCTGTCGGGGGAGAAATAGGGAAGGGACAGTGTGGGGAGGGGAGTTGGGGAGAGATAGCATGGGGAGAAATGCCAGATATAGGTAATGGGGAGGAAGGCAGCAAATCACACTGCCACGTGTGTACCTATGCAACAATCTTGCATGTTCTTCACATGTACTCCAAAACCTAAAATACAGAAAAAAAAAAAATAAAAGAATTATATGCAAGGCCAGGCGCGGTGGCTCACAATTGTAATCCCAGCATTTTGGGAGGCTGAGGTGGAAGAATTGCTTAGGCTCAGGAGTTCAAGACCAGCCTGGGCAACATGACAAAATCCCATCTCTACAAAAAATACAAAAATCTGCCAGGCATGGTGGCACACACCTGTAATCCGAGCTACTTGGGAGGCTGAGACAGGAGGATCACTTGAACCTGGGAGGTCAAGGCAGCAGTGAGCCGAGATCACACCACTGCACGCCAGCCTGGCTGACAAAGTGAGACCCCATCTCAAAAAAATAAATAAAAAAGA
>NW_016112215.1:0-1313 GCF_001604975.1 Cebus imitator | reverse complement strand
GAGGCCAAGGCAGGAGGATTACTTAAGCCCAGGCCATCAAAGACCAGCACGGGCAACACAGGGAGAACCCATCTCTACAAAAAAAAAAAAAGTGTAAAGAGGTACTGAGACTAAAAAAATTGAGAAAGCTGTTCTTAATAGAGGTAGAAAGATGGGAATATTTGTATGTTGCTTTGGAAAGGAGCCAATAATATGATTATATATACTCTAGGATGTGACATTTCCCAGAAAAATCCCTCAAATCTTTATTTAAATGATAAGGCTCCTGAAATTATTGAGACATATGATGTATGTGCAAAGAAATTCATTAACAGATTAGTCTTGGGATTCAAAAGAAAGATGAAACTATCTTTCTCTTGTTTTAGTTGTTTATCAACCTTAATTGAACCCGTGGAGTTTTATGAAATAGATACTCTGGCTGTACTTTTTTTCTACAGGACCTGTAGAGATAGGGCTTTGAGGTTTTTTTGGCTTTTTTTTTTTTTTTTTGTGACAGAGTATCGCTCTGTCACCCAGGCTGGAGTGCAGTGGCGCGATCTCAGCTTACTGCAACCTCCGCCTCCTGGGTTCAGGTGATCCTCCTTCCTCAGCCTCCTGAGTAACTGGGACTGCAGGCGTGTACCACCACACCTGGCTAACTTTTTGTATTTTCAGTAGAAACGAGGTTTTGCCATCTTAGCCAGGCTGGTCTCAAACTCCTGACTTTGTGATCCACCCACCTTGGCCTCCCAAAGTGCTGAGATTACAGGTATGAGCCACTGGAGCCTGGCCTTGAGGATTTTTTTAAATCTCCATAGATGATTCTGATACCTAACTAGTGTTAAACTACTGCTCTGGTGGAGCTGAAAATGTAAAAGGATCTTCATAAAGGGTGGTAGTTGAAGTACATTCAGAATGAGGGTACTCTGGAACTCTGCAGAGAGGCTAAGTGAATGAAAACTAAGAAAAGACTATTGCATTAAATGATGTCCTCAGTACCCCTTCATAGTGCTTTTTAGAATATGAGACCGTTACAGAGCATAACAGGGGAGGCGAGATAATTGGGGCAATGTGTATAGATCTTTCTTACTTTATGTAATGTGACAGTGAAAGGGTGAAAAATAGAATCATTGCTAAAACAGATAGAACTAATGAAGTTTGTTCAAAGGTAGAAAGGTGGGAGAACAAATCTTATAGGCCTGATGAGAAGGTAGAGAAGGAGGCCGGGCGCGGTGGCTCACGCCTGTAATCCCAGCACTTTGGGAGGCCGAGGCGGGTGGATCACGAGGTCAAGAGATCGAGACCATCCTGGTCAACATAGTGAAACCCCGTCT
>NW_016112214.1:0-1313 GCF_001604975.1 Cebus imitator | reverse complement strand
AAAAAAAAAAAAAAAAAAAAACACACAAAAACAAAAAGACACAAAACTATTCTAAAGTAGCTCAGGTTTACATATAGCCTGTGTTTATATGTAACAAAAAAAGAACCAAATGGGAAACTGAGGACTAAACTCTGATTTTTTAATCTTGCTCAAATTCCTATCTAAGGGGTCTGGGGAGTCATGCCCTACAAATCATAAATTCTCATCAGATGGGTTTTATTTAACCCTATATATTGTGACTTGCTTTCCAACCTGACTCTGGCATAACATTACTAGACAAGTAATGAAATAAAAATATTTTACCCCAAAACATGTTTCTTTGCCATATCTTGAAATAGCCCTGCAAAGTTGTCCTTTGTGGGGGAAACTTTGTATCTATAAAGAATCTCTATTAACATAGCTAGATCTTTTTCTTCCAAGACATCCCAATCCTAAAGAGATTAACTAAAAGTCTAGCACCTTTGAGGATCTGAATGGGAAACATTTGTCATCTATCATCTCTAAGGGCAGCCACTATAAGACTTCAAAAGAACCTTAGTCTCCACAATCTTTTATTTTTAACCAGAACAATTTCTTTCTATGATCCCAGGTCTTTAGGTAAACTCAACCAATTGTCAATTAGAAAATGTTTAAATTTACCTATAGCCTGCAAGTCCCCACACCTTCATCTCCACCCCCTACCAACCCAGTCTGAGTTGTCTCACCTTTCTGAACCAAACCAATGCATTTCTTAAATGTATCTGATGGATGTCTCATGCCTCCCTAAAACGTGTAAAATGAAACTGTGCCCTGACAACGTGGGGCACATATTTTCAGAACCTCCTGAGGACTGTGTCATGGGCCATGGTCATTCATACTTGGCTCAGAAAAAAATCTCCAATATTTTACAGCGTTTGACTCACAAGTCGAACATAGAAATGCAGTTTAAAAGTAAATACTGGCTGGGTGTGATGGCTTATGCCTGTAGTCTCAGCACTTTGGGAGGCCGAGGCGGGTGGATCACGATGTCAGGAGTTCAAGACCAGCCTGGCCAATATGGTGAAACCTGTCTCTAACCAAAAATACAAAAATTAGCCAGGCATGGTAGCATGAACCTGTAGTCCCAGCTACTTGGGAGGCTGAGGCAGAGTTGCTAGTACACGGGAGGCGGAAGTTGCAGTGAGCTGAGATCATGTCACTGACTCCAGCCTGGGTGACAGAGCAAGACTCCATCTCAAAAAAAAAAAAAAAAAGTAAATTGTCTTGTGAACCTATGTAGATAGACTCATTAGCTTTCTGTCCTTTTGTACAATTAATTTAAGGGCTGCATTGAA
>NW_016112213.1:0-1313 GCF_001604975.1 Cebus imitator | reverse complement strand
AAAAAAAAAAAAGCATGAACATGATTTTAACAAGACACTAAATTCCAATACTCTCTATTGCTTCATTATACTTCAACCACGGATGAACTTAGTTATTCTATTTCTTCATGGATACATGCAAAGAGACTGAGACATGCATCATATTTTTACAGAAATGTGCAAGCATGATGAGTCAGTTCAACTTCAAATCCATGATCAAAATGTTAAAGTTTGGTAATCAAGTGAGTACGCTTGTTAATTTACTCTGTTATAATACAAAATGAACAATTTATTCTTTGTTTTTATAATTGAGATGGAGTTTTGATCTTGTCACCCAGGCTGGAGTGCAATGGCTCAATCTTGGGTCACTGCAACCTCCACCTCCGAAGTTCAAGTGATTCTCCTGCCTCAACTTCCCAGGTAGCTAGCATTACAGGTTTGTGCCACCATGCCCAGCTAATTTTTGTATTTTTAATAGAGATGGGGTTTCACTATGTTGCCCAGGTTGGTCTCAAACTCCTGACCTCAGGTGATCGACCCACATCACCCTACCAAAATGCTGGGACTACAGGCATGAGCCACTGTGCACAATTTATTGCTTATTTCTCCCCATTCCTTCCGTAAGTCATATTGGTTATAAAACATTCTTATTTAAACAAAACAACTCCATTTCACTGTTTATCTCCACCAGGTACACCTTTATCTTCCTCTACTGAGGAAGATTTTTACTGTGTAAAAATACTTATCAGAAAACTCCTCTTCTCCTTTTCATTATCTTCACTGACTTTATGTTGGGCTTGCCATATCAGGGGTTTTCTAGGGTCTCATTTTAGTTTATAATTAGTGTCTGATCAGTCATTGTCCATGATATACAATTGCTAACTATTCAGATTATCTTTTCTATCTAAGATCTTAATTTCATCAACAAAAAGTATATATGTCAACACATTTGTCTTCTAGACAAATTTGTCTTCTAGAAACTTTCCTTATGGCTCCCCTTCTTGAAAATATTTTTTTCTTGAATATGATGACTCAGTTCGTTCCTAATTTTTTACTTTGTATTTTTGGTTCTTCTCTTTTGAGAATTCAACTTCTTAAAAAGTGTTGCACTTAACCATAGGCCCTGTTCTTTTTCAACTCTCTGGCATCCTAGATATTTTTATTTATATCAACAGCTTTAATGGCCACATATAAATAGATAATTCATAAATTTACATATTTAGCGTAGCAGTTTCATTTAGGCTTTAGACTCATATTTCAATTGTCTTATTAAAATCTTACTTGGCTGTTACAAAGGAATCTAAAACTCAACATGTCCATGGAAGTCACAATTC
>NW_016112212.1:0-1313 GCF_001604975.1 Cebus imitator | reverse complement strand
TGTTACCCACGCTGGAGTGCAATGGCGCGATCTCGGCTTACCGCAACCTCCACTGGGATTACAGGCACGTGCCACCATGCCCAGCTAATGTTTTGTATTTTTAGTAGAGAAGGGGTTTCACCATGTTGACCAGGATGGTCTTGATCTCTTTACATCGTGATCCACCCGCCTTGGCCTCCCAAAGTGCTGGGATTACAGGCTTGAGCCACTGCACCCGGCATGTATGTCTTCTTTTGTAAAGCATCTGTTCATATCCTTTGCCCACTTTTGAATGGGCTTGTTTTTTTTTTCTTGTAAATCTGTTTTAGTTCTTTGTAAATTCTGGATATCAGCCCTTTGTCAGATGGGTAAACTACAAAAATTTTTTCCCATTCTGTTGGTTGCCGAATCACTCTAATGACTGTTTCTTTTGCTGTGCAGAAGCTGTGGAGTTTGATTTGTCTATTTTGGCTTTTGTTGTCAATGCTTTTGGTGTTTTGGTCATGAAGTCCTTGCCTACGCCTATGATCTGAATGGTTTTGCCTAGATTTTCTTCTAGGGTTTTTATGGTGTCAGGTCTTATATTTAAGTCTAATCCATCTGGAGTTAATTTTAGTGTAAGGTGTCAGGAAGGGGTCCAGTTTCTGCTTTCTGCACATGGCTAGCCAGTTTTCCCAACATTGTTTATTAAACAGGGAATCCTTTCCCCATTGCTTGCTTTTGTCTGGTTTGTCAAAGATCAGATGATTGTAGATATGTTGTGTTGCCTCCGAGACCTCTGTTCTGTTCCATTGGTCTATATCTCTGTTTTGGTACCAACACCATGCTATTTTGATTACTGTAGCCTTGTAGTATAGTTTGAAGTCTGGTAGTGTGATGCCTCCTGCTTTCTTCTTTTTGTTTAGAATTGACTTGGCTATATGGGCTCTCTTTTGGTTCCATATGAAGTTTAAGGTGTTTTTTTCCAGTTCTGTGAAGAAGGTCATTGGTAGCTTGATGGGGATAGCATTGAATCTGTAAATTACTTTGGGCAGTCTGGCCATTTTCACGATATTGATTCTCCCTAATCACGAACATGGAATGTTTCTCCATCTGTTTGTGTCCTCTCTTATTTCATCGAGCAGTGGCTTGTAGTTCTCCTTGAAGAGGTCCTTTACGTTCCTTGTTAGTTGTGTTCCTAGGTATTTTATTCTCTTTGTGGCAATTGTGAATGGCAGTTCATTCTTGATTTGGCTCTCTTTAAGTCTGTTATTGGTGTATAGGAATGAATGTGATTTTTGCACATTGATTTTGTATCCTGAGACTTTGCTGAAGTTGCTTATCAGTTTCAGGAG
>NW_016112211.1:0-1314 GCF_001604975.1 Cebus imitator | reverse complement strand
AAAAAAAAAAAAAAAGATGGATCTAAATCCAGCAATAATTACATTAAATATTAAGTGGGAGAAATTATCCAAGTAAAAGGCTATAATTATGAAAATCAATAAAAAGGCCTAACTATATGTTGTTTGCAGTTGGATAAAAAGAACTTTAAATAAAAATATAGAGAATAAAAAGTAAACAAATAGAAAAAGATAACCACAGAAACAGAAAGCATAAAAAGGTGGAAACGAGTCTAACTGTTTGAGATAAGGTAGACTTCAAGACAAAAGGATATTACTAAAGATAAAGAGATAAATTTCATAATGATAAAAGGGCCAATTTGTCAGAAAGACAAAATAATCATAAATGAATATGCATCCAATGAGAAAGCTTTAAAATACATTAAGCAAAATTTCACAGAATTAAAGGGGAAGTAGACAAATCCACAATAAAATGTAGAGTTAAGCAATCCATTTTTTAGCAACTGATGGAACACGCAGACCAAAACAAAACAAAAAAATCAATAAAGACAAAGATGATCTGAACAACACCATCAACTATTTTGACCTCACTGACATCTATAGAGAACCATACCTACTGAAATTCCACAGAATATATTCTCTGATCGCGATAAAATTTAATCGCTATCAAGTATCTTTTAAAAACTCCAAATATTTTTATGTTTAACACTTCATGGGACAAAGAGAAATCACAAATCAACTCAGAAGATTTTAAAAACTCAACAAAAGTGAACATGATACTTAAAAAAATTATGGAATGCAGGTCAAGCAGTGTTTAGAGAAAATTTTATATCTGTAAATGCTTGTATAATAAAAAGCAAAGAATCACTAAGCGCAGTGGCTCATGCCTGTCATCCCAACATTTTGGGAGGCCAAGGTGGGAGCATCGTTTGAGGCCAGGAATTCAACACTAGCCTGAGGAACATAGCAAGGCCTCACTGGAACAACAAAAACAACAAATGAAAATCAGCTGGGCATGGTGGCTGACGCCCACCATGGGCAGGTCACTTGAGCCCAAAAGTTTCAGACCAGCTTGGGTAGCATAGTCAGACCCTGTCTCTACAAAGAAATAATGAAATTAGCTGGTCAACATGGCATGTGCTGTGCCTATCGTTATAACTACTTGGGAGGCTCAGGTGGGAGGATCACTTTTGCCCAGGAGTTTAAGGCTGCAGTAAGCCATGATTGTGCCACTGCACTCCAGCCAAGGTAGTAGATGTATACCCTGTCTCAAGGAGAAAGAAAAGAAAGAGAAAGGGAGGGAGGGGAAGGAAATAGGTAGGAAGGAAGGAAGGGAGGGAGGGAGGGAGGGAGGGA
>NW_016112210.1:0-1314 GCF_001604975.1 Cebus imitator | reverse complement strand
TCCCAGGTTCAAGTGATTCTCGTGCCTCAGCCTCCCGAGTAGCTGGGATTACAGGCACGTGTCACCACGCTGGGCTAATTTTTGTATTTTTAGTAGAGACAGGGTTTCACCATGTTGGCATGGCTGGTCTGGAATTCCTGACCTTAAGTGATCCACCCACCTCGGCCTCCCAAAGTGCTGGGAATACAGGGATGAGCCACTGCACATGGCCCAGGAAACTATTTTCAAGATGAGAAACAGTTAAATTGGTGCATGTGACATTATATGTATTTTGCCAAAATCCAAAAGAATAGTATAGGAACTGGCAGACTCTTTCAGAATGCGACCCTGAGGTCAAAGCTTTATAAAAACAAGAGGAAGGGAGGCTCTCAAGCTATCCGGTTAGAAAAGTTTGCCAGGCATGGTGGCTCATGCCTGTAAGCCCTGTACTGCAGAAGGTCGAGGCCAGTGGAACAAATGCAGTCAGGAGTTCGAAAGCAGGTTGGCCACCGTGGTAAAACCCATCTGTACTAATAAGTACACAAATTAGGCAGGCATGGTGGTGGGTGCCTGTAATTCCAGCTACTCAGGAAGCTGAGGCAGGAGAGTCGCTTGAGCCTGGGAGATGGAGGTTGCCAAGAGCTGAGATTGTGCCACTTAATTCCAGGCTGGGCAACAAGAGCAAAACTCTGTCTCCAAAAGTAATAACCATTGAATTTGTTAAAAACCTTTAAAAAATGCATCTCTGTTTGAACTGTCTTCCCTTGTGTTTTCACGAGTGAATTCTAAAATAGGACCTGGTTTTGTAGTTTTGTTCCCACAGCGTGAGGCATATGTAAAAAGAAGCCAGCATTTCAGGCAACTCCAGCTCAGGAACGAAGACGTTTTACATGTGTTTTTACCAACTTTTATTTTACTTAAAATGGGTCAATGATCATGGCATAGGTTTGCAGGCACAGGGGCAGGTGGCGGTGAGCCAAGATAAGGCCACTGTACTCCAGTCTGGGTGACAAGAGTGAGACTCCATCTCAAAATCCCTGCAGAATCTGAGTGTCAGACCAGGGAAGTTTGCTTGATCCTACCCTGTGTGCAGACACAAAAATGACTCACCAAGAATAAAACAGAGCAGAACAAAGGTTTGGAAAAACCCTCCAGAAGAGATTAACACTGGTCTGCAGGAACCTGAGGTCCAGCAAAACAGGAATAACTGGAATGAACAAGCTCCCTCTGCAGAGAACTCAGAGACAAAGCAGGGGGCCAGGTAAATTTGCTCTGAAAAATGAAGAGGCATGGATTTAGCACAGTTGGTTCTGATTCCATCATCCTCAGTCTGAC
>NW_016112209.1:0-1314 GCF_001604975.1 Cebus imitator | reverse complement strand
AGAGTGATAAGTACTGTGGGAAAAAACAAAGCCAGGAGAGGCTGTAATTATAAGTGGGGTATCCAGGAAAGAACTCTTTGTGATGGCAATATCTAAACAAAGATTCGAAGGAACAAGGAAGGTAGTTATGCCAGTATCTGGGGAAGTGCTTTCCAGATGGAGGGAGCAGCATATGCAAAGGCCCAGAGGCACATCCTTATCTCACCTGAGCATTTCAGAATCTGAGGAACATCTACTCCAAAATCTCCAAATTTCCTTCCACCGTTACAGGGTTCTTGTCACAAATATGACTCATGCTATTTTTACAACCAAGGAGAAACCTGTAATTTGTGATTCCGCAGGTGCATGTAGGAATAATCTTGACTTAAAGTCATAATTGAAGTCACATTTGGTTACTTCATTAATTTACATCAGTTCCTTTGGGCTAGCAGGAGCTGCCATACAGAGCACAAACATGAGAATGTGGTTTAAATTGCAGCTCTGCCACGCTGTGGACTTGAGCAGTGTGTTTAAACTTTCTGGGTGCAGAAAGATAAAGTGCTATCCACCCACAAGCACTGTGATGAGGACTGTGAGAAAATACAAGTTCGAGTCTTTGGTGACCTTCAGTAAGATTTTAAAATGTTCTTTGCATACATCTTGCACATTTCTTCGGTTATTCATATCCTTGGTATGTTATTTTTATTTTTATTGTTGTTGTTGTTGTTGTTGAAAAAGAAAATTCTGAAACTGTCCAGAGAGAAAAGGCAAATTTCTTTTTTTTCTTTTTGAGACCGAGTCTCGCTCTGTTGCCCAGGCTGGAATGCAGTGGCGCAATCTCAGCTCATTGCAGCCTCTGTCTCCCAGGTTCAAACGATTCTCCTGCCTCAGCTTCCTGAGGAGCTGGGATTACAGGCTGGTGCCACCATGTCTGGCTAATTTTTTTATATTGTTAATAGAGACAGGTTTTCACCATGCTGACCAGGCTGGTCTCAAACTTCTGACCTCAACTGATCTGTCTGCCTCGGTCTCCCAAAGTGCTGGGATTACAGGCATGAGCCACTGTGCCTGGCCAAGCCACTTTTTTTTTTCTTATTTAAAACATTTTCAATATACAGTTAGTTAAAGCCACTGCAAAACCCAGGGATACAGAGAACTGACTGTATACATTAACAATGCTGCAGTGAACAATTTCATAATCTTTCTCCATATGGC
The DNA here is from genome assembly GCF_001604975.1 of Cebus imitator. NCBI lineage: Eukaryota > Metazoa > Chordata > Mammalia > Primates > Cebidae > Cebus > Cebus imitator. The sequence goes on along the minus strand of NW_016112209.1, from coordinate 120 downwards.
CAAGTTATTTTTCTAATAAATTCCTAGGAGCAGTATTTATGAGTCAGAACACATGTACATTTCTAAGACTTGTGATGCATTTTGCCAAACTGCTCTTTTTTTTTTTTTTTTTTTTTTTTT
>NW_016112208.1:0-1314 GCF_001604975.1 Cebus imitator | reverse complement strand
CTGTCCCTCCCCTATTTCCCCCCAACAGACCCCAGTGTGTGATGCTCCCCTCCCTGTGTCCATGTGTTCCCATTGTTGAACACCTGCCAGTGAGTGAGAACATGCAATGTTTGATTTTCTGTTCTTGTGTCAGTTTGCTGAGAATGATGGTTTCCAGGTTCATCCATGTCCCTACAAAGGACACAAAGTCACTGTATTGCCTTCAGGGTAAAACTCAGGTTCTAAATTCAGCCCTTGTTGACCTCTGCAGCCTCATTAGTTCCATGCCCTGCATTCCAGCCAGACCCAGCCCCTCCTCCCAGTTCCTGACAGAACCTTTATGCCTGTGTACCCACTCCTCAAAACATCCATTTATTTTATTTTTTCTGACTAATACTCTAGTGTTCAAAATCAGCCCATATCCTTCCTCTTCAGGAGATCTCCTCTGAGTGTTGCCCAGCCTGAATTGCTCCCTTCCTGCCCTTACCCTGCTGTTAGATCTCTGTGGAGGTCTTTGCTGTCGCTGGATGTGGGTTATGTCAGCCACTCTAACCAGACTGGTTGCCTCCTGTAGGCAGTGACTATGTTGCTTATCACTGAATCTCCTGGACCTAGCAAAATACCTGGCCTCAGTTGTTGCTCAAAAAATATGTGTTGAATGGAGTAAGTTTCCCAACATCAGTAACACACAGTAACAATTAACATTTATTCACATTTCATTTAACTCAGCATTCATTCGTAGTCTTGCTGACATTCTTGTACCATGGGAAGGTGGTAATCCCCCTGGGAAATGCCAGTGAGTGCAGTCACATTGCCATCATTTCCCAGCAATAGTTGATGAGGTGTTTTGAGTTCACTGTTAAGACTCCTTAATAGTGCTTAATGTGACTAGCTAATACAGTAATTAAATTTGTTCTGCAAACTCTAAGAAAATGCCAATCTTTTTAAAAGGCAGTACTTTAGCCCACAAAGTGGATTTTTTTTTTTAATGTCTGTTTTGTTTTGGCAGATGCTTGCTCAGAAATCTGGCAATATCATCAACATGTCTTCTGTGGCTTCCAGCATCAAAGGTGAGTCTGTCTCCTTCCGAGGCCCCCGATGCTCATATATAAACATCATTAAGAGTGATGCGTTTGGAAACAGGTCATAGCCGAGATCATAATTTCAAATTATTGAAATAATTTCAAAACTGCTTTTTTCAAAATTGATATTAAGTTCCATAACCATTAATCTAATTTTACCACTGGCATAACATCTAGTTATTCTAGATGTTATGCCAGTGGTAAAATCAGATTAAAATGTAGGGTTTTTTTAGTCTGTTTTTTTTTTTTTTTT
>NW_016112207.1:0-1315 GCF_001604975.1 Cebus imitator | reverse complement strand
AAAAAAAAAAAAAAAAAAAAGAGAGAAATAGTGTATGAAGAAGCAAAACAGACCAGTCGCAGTGCTTTATGCCTGTAATCTCAGCATTTTAGGAGGCCAAGTCAGGGGGATCACTTGAGCCTGGGTGTTCGCAGCTGCAGCAAGTTATGATTGCATCAGCACACTCCAGTCTGGGCAACAGAGCAAGATCCTGTCTCTAAAAATAAAATAAAAAATAAAGCAAAACATGCTGCAACCTTAAGAAATGTCAAAGGAAAATATTTAGTGATACAGGAACAATGCGTATCATATGTTGATAATAAAAAGCAGGTCATGGCTCACACCTGTAATCCCAAAATTTTGGGACACTGAGGCCGGCGGGTCACCTAAGGTCAGGAGTTTGGGACCAGCCTGGCCAACATGGTGAAACCCTGTTCCTACAAAAAATACAAAAAAAATTAGCTGGGAGTGGTGGCAGGCGCCTGTAATCCCAGCTACTTGGGAAGCTGAGATAGCAGAATTGTTTAACCCCAGGAGGCAGAGGTTGCAGTGAGCCGAGATCGCCGTACTGCACTCCAGCCTGGACGACAACAGTGGTCGCCCTTGAGGGAAAAAGGTTGTATGTATAATATGAAGCTATTACACACAGGTAAGCACCCCCCCACACACGCAAACATCCTGAAAGGATATGCCACAAATGTGGAAGGTGGTGATGGCTGGAGGAATGGATAGGGCTGATTTATGTTCTCCTTTCTCTTATATGCAATCTCTAAATTATTTACAATAATGTTGTCTTCCTTTTATAAGAAAATTAACTTCATCTAAAATCTTAGTTTCTGAGAATCAGAAGACAGCTTTCTATATTTCTGCATGAATGAATCTGAGTTTGTTTTAAGATTATAGTTGTCCTTGAGGGTTTCCTCAGTCTTTGGGAAACCTATGTAAGGCCCGAAGCTTTTTTCATGCCAGTTCCAGTGATCTGATGCAGCTGGACCTGTCAAATCCTCCAAGTGCCCCTGTCACGGCAAAGGCAAGGCAAGAAAAAGAGAAAGAAAAGAAAAGAGCACTAAAAAAAATAAGGAAAAGGAAAATAAACTTTATGTAATATATGTAATCATAATACATATTCTTATCACGCGGGTCACTTTTATCTGACCTAACATGCCTCAAGTTATGATCCAAACAGGACATTAGAAAGGCATTTAGTGGGCCTTTTATTTAAAAAGGGTGCATGTTCTGATTGTAATCCCAGCTACTCAGGAGGCTGAGGCAGGAGAATTGCCTGAACCCAGGAGGCGGAGGTTGCGGTGAGCCGAGATCGCGCCATTGCACTCCA
>NW_016112206.1:0-1315 GCF_001604975.1 Cebus imitator | reverse complement strand
CCTGATCATAACAGTATACAAGATAGATATGGCAGAAGTCGGGAGAGATACTCAAGGAGCCATGGTGATTTCTGTTCCAGTGATGGTGAGCATTGTGGCAGAAAAGAACCAATGTGCCCACCCTCTATGGAGAGAGTGAACCATGCTTGTCCTGAAGCACATGGTAGCTCAAGATACCGGACATTTACAGGAGATGATGAGGGAAGGCGATGTGAAAAAGGAGACTGAAGGTGATACTAAAAATCATCATTATTGCATACCAAACCTTGCTCTTGAATGGAAAATCAGTATGTGGTTTCTGCATTATGATCTGAGTACACTATAAGAAATAGGTTGTTTTTGGTGGGAGAGGGAGATACTCACTTCCTCCATGAATATTTTTGAGGTATTAAGATAAAAACTTATTTTTTGAAAGTAATTTTACAACTGTTAGTGCTAATTGAATTGAAAACTATTCTGCTTTGATGTAATGTCTGTTTAAAAATTTTTCAAAATAAAATTTTACATGTAATTTCAAATGCCTGATGTCATTGCTACACATTCTTAAAAGGAAATTACGTAGGAGAGTAAACTGTGGTGTTGACAGTTTTCTTCATTTGTTTGCACCTAAGTAGATACAAAAATAGGCATCTCTTACGTCTCCATTGGAATCTGTACACGTTTCCTACCTGGGCTGTGTTTCTTTAGTTTGTGCCTGTATTCCCTCCACTTTGGGAGGCCTAAGCAGGTGGACCTACACAGGTCAGGAGATTGAAACCATCGTCGCTTACAGAGTCTGCAAGCACAGCTGGCTAATATTTTGTAATTTTTGTACAGACAGTATATCACCCTCTAGAGTTAAAGCCAGTCTCTAATAAAAATACAGAAAATTAGCCAGGAATGGTGCCACATGACTGTAGTCCCAGCTACTCTGTAGGCTGAGTCAGGAGCCAGAAATTGCAGTGAGCTAGGATTGCACTACTGCACTCTAGCCTTAGTCACTGAGTGAGAATGTGTCTCAAAAAAAAGTAGCAGTTTTGGCCAGGCAACGTGGCTCACTCCTGTTAGCCCAACACATTGGACAGATCACAAAGTCAATTTTCAGGTTGACTACTGAACTAAACTCAAACTAAAAGATTTGTCCTTAAATGTATATTAAAGGGCAAATGAAATGATTCAATGTGTTTGTTGCTCAAGTTGAAGGTACCCAGAACTTTCTTGTAGCATTCTGTGACTAAAGGGGACAATGGTTATGAGAACATATTTTTCACCTTAATCAAAAGTGAACCAGCTAAGTTGCCAAACTACATAGCTTAATGAAATTAATTGTTCCTAA
>NW_016112205.1:0-1315 GCF_001604975.1 Cebus imitator | reverse complement strand
TGCCCAGGCTGGAGTGCAATGGTGTGATCTTGGCTCACTGCAACCTCTGCCTCCTGGATTCAAGTGATTCTACTGCCTCAGCTTTCTGAATAGCTGGGATTATGGGCACATGCCACCATGCCTAGCTAATTTTGAACATATAGTAGAGACGGGGTTTCTCCATGTTGGGGAGGCTGGTCTCAAACTCCTAACCTCAGGTGATCCACTCTTCTTGGCCTCCCAAAGTGTTGGGATTACAGGCATGAGCTACCATGCCCAATCTCAATTTTTAAATAGTTAAAACTAAAATAAATAAAACTATGAAGTTGTACCTCAGTAAGACTAGAAAAAAATAAGAAATGCAGGGGTTTTTTTGTTTATTTTATTTAATTCAGAATCTTACTCTGTCCCCAGGCTGGAGTGCAGTGGCACAATCTCAGCTCACTACAACCCCCGCCTCCCTGTTCAAGCCATTCTCCTGCCTCAGTCTCCTGAGTATCTGGGACTACAGGTACCTGCTACCGTACCCAGCTAATTTTTGTATTTTTAGTAGAGACAGGGTTTCACCATGTTGGCCAGGCTGGTCTCAAACTCCTAACTTAAAGTGATTCATCTGCCTCAGCCTTCCAAAATCCTGGGATTGCAGGTTTGAGCTACCATGCCTGGCCAGATTTTTAATTTTTTAAATTTATTTTTTTAGAGACACAGGTCTCACTGTGTTGCCTAGGCTGGAGTGCAGTGGTGAGGGTACAGCTCATTGCAGCCTCCTTTATAGACTCAAGTGATCCTCCCACCTCAGCCTCTCCACAATGCTGGGGAGCTACCATGCCTGGCCAGACTTTAAACTGTGGTGACCACCAATTTTGTGTTTAATTGGTATTGCACTGCTTGGGCCTTGACCACGCCCTCCTGCATGGGTCCTGCCCAGCCTTCCACTGCGGCTCAGTCTGCAGGTTCTCCTAGTGCTTGCTGAGCCAGCTGTGCATGGCACATGTTTTTCATTTTTTCTTTTTTCTTTTTATTTTTTGAGACAGAGTCTCGCTCTGTCACCCAGGCTGGAATACAGTGGCACGATCTTGGCTCACTGCAACCTCTGCCTCCTGGGTTCAAGTGATTCTTCTGCCTCAGCCTCCTGAGTAGCTGGAACTACAGGTGCCTGCCACCAAGCCCAGCTAATTTTTATTTTATTTATTTATTTATTTATTATTATTATTATTTTTTAAGATGGGGTCTCACCATGTTGGCCAGGCTGGTCTTGAACTCCCGACCTCAGGTGATCCACCCGCCTTGGCCTCCAAAGTGCTTGGATTACAGGCGTGAGCCACCAGGCCCGGCC
>NW_016112204.1:0-1315 GCF_001604975.1 Cebus imitator | reverse complement strand
AAAAAAAAAAAAAAAAAGAAAGAAAAAAGAGAAAGAAAAAAAGAAAAGAGAAAGATACTCCTATCACTTGACCATGTTGAAGGATTTAGAGGTTAATTTTCCAGGAGCTGGGATGTAAGGCTAGACATCCCATTCTTTAATATACACTGTGTTTCATCTATTTTTATATTTGGTTATTTGGTTTCTTTTGTAAAGCTTATCATAAAAAAAATTCCAGGTTGGATGCGGTGGCTCATGCCTATAATCCCAGCACTTTGGAAGTGTGAGGTGGGAGGATTGCTTGAGCCTGGGAATTTGAGACTAGCCTGGGCAGCATAGCAACACTCTGTCTCTATCAATGAAAAAAATTTAAAAATACTGTGATGAATGTAATACTCTAAATTTAACATTATAATTATTTTCTAAGTTTAAAATTAGAATCTTTTTCTTGTAGCATTTTGTTACTTCCTAATACAGGTCAAGTGTTCTTAATCCAAAAGTCTGAAATCCAAAATGCTTCAAAATATGGAACTTTTTAAGTCCTGATATGACATTCAAAGGAAATGCTCGGGATTGGTGCGGTGGCTGATGCCTGTCATCCCAGCACTTTGGGAAGCCGAAGCAGGTGGATCACTTGAGCTCAGGAGTTCGAGACCAGCCTGGGCAACATGGTGAAACCCCGTCTCTATAAAAAATACAAAAATTAGCTGGACATGATGGTGTGTGCCTGTAATCCCAGCTAGTGGGAGGCTGAGGTGGGAGGATCACTTGAGCCCAGGAGGTGGAGATTGTAATGAGCCAAGAGCACGCCACTGCACTTTAGCCTGGGTGATAGAGGGGAGACCCTATCTCAAAAAAATAAAATATCAAGAAAGCTTCATTTATAGTGGATGAAGTGTTCGAGGTTATTGTGTGTGCAAATTTTTCTTTGCTTATTCATGTTATGGCCATTAGATGGCACTGGAGAAAACAGTAATGAAGATTTTGGACATCCACGTACATTACTTTTTGAACTGCAATGAGTTTGGGCTTTATGAGCTTTAAGCAGGTAGCTTATGATATTTCAGCTTTCTCATAAAAATCTCTCATAAAAGGCCGGGCGCGGTGGCTCAAGCCTGTAATCCCAGCACTTTGGGAGGCCGAGGCAGGTGGATCACGAGGTCAAGAGATCGAGACCATCCTGGTCAACGTGGTGAAACCCCGTCTCTACTAAAAATACAAAAACATTAGCTGGGCATGGTGGCGCGTGCCTGTAATCCCAGCTACTCAGGAGGCTGAGGCAGGAGAATTGCCTGAACCCAGGAGGCGGAGGTTGCGGTGAGCCGAGATCGCGCCA